>NC_091325.1:3853093-3860593 GCF_038502225.1 Cherax quadricarinatus
GTTGCTGCTAGTGTTACTGCTGTTCTCGTTACTGCTGGTGTTACTACTGCTGTTGTTGTTACTGTTATTGCTGCTGCTGTTACTCTGGTTGTTCCTGCTGGTGTTACTGCTGCTGTTACTGTGGTTGCTCCTGCTAGTGTTACTGCTGCTGTTACTGTGGTTGCTCCTGCTAGTGTTACTGCTGCTGTTACTGTGGTTGCTCCTGCTAGTGTTACTGCTGCTGTTACTGTGGTTGCTCCTGCTAGTGTTACTGCTGCTGTTACTGTGATTGCTCCTGCTAGTGTTACTGCTGCGGTTACTGTGGTTGCTCC
Organism: Cherax quadricarinatus; assembly: GCF_038502225.1. Lineage (NCBI taxonomy): Eukaryota > Metazoa > Arthropoda > Malacostraca > Decapoda > Parastacidae > Cherax > Cherax quadricarinatus. The sequence goes on from NC_091325.1 coordinate 3,853,405, forward strand.
TGCTAGTGTTACTGCTGCTGTTACTGTGGTTGCTCCTGCTAGTGTTACTGCTGCTGTTAATGTGGTTGCTTCTGCTAGTGTTACTGCTGCTGTTACTGTGGTTGCTCCTGCTAGTGTTACTGCTGCTGTTACTGTGGTTGCTCCTGCTAGTGTTACTGCTGCTGTTACTGTGGTTGCTCCTGCTAGTGTTACTGCCGTCACACTAACGTTAATAACACTGGACATTAACAATCATTGAGAGAAACGTTGCATCGATCTGTTCGAAACATCAGCCTCTATGGCATGACAATGACAATGGAGACAAATGGTTTTTAATACTTGACGTGCTGTTGGAGTGTGAGCAAAGTAACATTTATGAAGGGATTCAGGGAAACCGGCAGGCCGGACTTGAGTCCTGGAGATGGGAAGTACAGTGCCTGCACTCTGAAGGAGGGGTGTTAATGTTGCAGTTTAAAAACTGTAGTGTAAAGCACCCTTCTGGCAAGACAGTGATGGAGTGAATGATGGTGAAAGTTTTTCTTTTTCGGGCCACCCTGCCTTGGTGGGAATCGGCCGGTGTGATAATAAAAAAAAAAAAAATATTTATATATATATATTATATATATATATATATATATATATATATATATATATATATATATATATATATATGTATATATATATATATATATATATATATATATATATATATATATATATATATATATATATATATATATATATATATATATATATATATATATATATATATGTATGTATAAATATGTATAAATATGTATAAATATTTAATTATTTTTGGCTGTGTTTATATTTAATTTGCATGTAAATAAGAGGTGTATGAGTAGTGCTAGGAAGGGAGGTAGTTGCTGCAGTTACTGCAAGAGCTAGTAGGTGCAGTCACTGCAGGTGTGAGGGGCGTGGTGCATGTGGTTGAGGTAGGTCAAGTATGAACAGTGTTATCACACACACACACACACACACACACACACACACACACACACACACACACACACACACACACACACACACACACACACACACACACACACACACACGCACACACACTGATTAATGCACGCTTGATTAATACACTCTCTATATTTTGTATGCTGAGAGCACCTCCTTACACTAAGGCTTCCTAGCTGCCCAGCTACCCAGCTACCCGGCTACCAGCACCCAGCTACCCAGGTACCCAGCACCCAGCTACCCAGGTACCCAGCACCCAGCTACCCAGGTACCTAGCTACCCAGCTACCCGGCTACTAGCACCTAGCTACCCAACTACCCAGGTACCCAGCACCCAGCTACCCAGCTACCCAGCTACCCAGCACCCAACACCCAGCTACCTAGCACTCAGCACCCAGCACCCAGCTGTAAAACAAGTTTAAAACTCAGAGAAAATTTGTTTTTTACTCTGCGTTCTGCTGTGGGCACACTGAGTTAGCATGTTCATCTTGGTGTTACAAGACGCAGGATCGAGCCTTAACGAGGTAATTGGGCAATCTTGGTTTTCCTACTGGAGAAGTAAGGAAATTATTTTTTTTTACTAGAGATGTGTGTGGGTAATTTGGGGTTTTCTACTGGTTAATTGACCCTTTTGGGTCTTTCCCTAGCAGTTAATTGGGTAGCTTGGGTTTCCTTGCCAGGAGATCCTAGAGTGACCCTATTAAACAAGCTGGCAGTGATGGTTTGTAATAGGTAACCTTGCCATTTCAGTTCACTTGATAGCTTAATCAATACTAATCACTAACGTCAGAGGTAAACAGTGACGTCGAAGGTAAACAGTGAGAACAAAGAGGGAATGTTAAAATTTAGTTTATATATATATATATATATATATATATATATATATATATATATATATATATATATATATATATATATATATATATATATATATATATATATATATATATATATATATATATATATATATATATATATATATATATATCGAGTATTAGAATAAACACACACACACACACACACACACACACACACACACACACACACACACACACACACACACACACACACACACACACACACACAAGTGTTTCCGTACCACTATGTTGTTCATTACTTTCCTTGTAGACGTAGTAATTGTTAATCCCGTCAGAATCAGTTAGGTGGACCACGGCGCCCCGCTCCATTACCAAGCTTGTGATATATATGACGGAACACGGGAAGTTGTGTGTGTGTGTGTGTGTGTGTGTGTGTGTGTGTGTGTGTGTGTGTGTGTGTGTGTGTGTGTGTGTGTGTGTGTGTGTGTGTGTGTATGTGTGTACTCACCTAATTGTACTCACCTAATTGTGGTTGCAGGGGTCGAGACTCAGCTCCTGGCCCCGCCTCTTCACTGATCGCTACTGGATCCTCTCTCTCTCTGCTTCCTGAGCTTTTTCATACCTCTTCTTAAAACTATGTATGATTCCTGCCTCCACTACTTCACTTGCTAGGCTATTCCACTTGCTGACAACTCTATGACTGAAGAAATACTTCCTAACGTCCCTGTGACTCGTCTGAGTCTTCAGCTTCCAGTTGTGACCCCTTGTCCCTGTGTCCCCTCTCTGGAACATCCTATCTCTGTCCACCTTGTCTATTCCCCGCAGTATCTTGTATGTCGTTATCATGTCTCCCCTGACCCTTCTGTCCTCCAGTGTCGTCAGTCCGATTTCCCTTAACCTTTCCTCGTACGACATTCCCTTGAGCTCTGGGACTAGCCTTGTTGCAAACCTTTGTACTTTCTCTAACTTCTTGACGTGCTTGACCAGGTGTGGGTTCCAGACTGGTGCTGCATACTCCAGTATGGGCCTAACATACACAGTGTACAGTGTCTTGAACGATTCCTTATTAAGGTATCGGAACGCTATTCTCAGGTTTGCCAGGCGCCCGTATGCTGCAGCGGTTATTTGGTTGATGTGTGCCTCCGGTGATGTGCTCGGTGTTATGGTCACCCCAAGGTCTTTCTCCCTGAGTGAGGTCTGTAGTCTTTGTCCACCTAGCCTATACTCTGTCTGCGGTCTTCTTTGCCCCTCCCCAATCTTCATGACTTTGCATTTGGCTGGATTGAATTCGAGAAGCCAGTTACTGGACCACATGTCCAGCCTCTCCAGGTCTCTTTGCAGTCCTGCCTCATCCTCGTCCGATTTAATTCTTCTCATCAACTTCACGTCATCTGCGAACAGGGACACTTCAGAGTCTATTCCTTCCATCATGTCGTTCACATATATCAAAAATAGCACTGGTCCTAGAACTGACCCCTGTGGGACCCCGCTCGTAACAGGCGCCCACTGTGATACCTCTTCACGTACCATGACTCGTTGCTGCCTCCCTGTCAGGTATTCCCTTATCCATTGCAGTGCCCTTCCTTTTACGTGTGCCTGATCCTCCAGCTTCTGCACTAATCTCTTGTGGGGAACTGTGTCAAAGGCCTTCCTGCAGTCTAGGAAAACGCAATCTACCCAACCCTCTCTCTCGTGTCTTACTTCTGTTACCTTGTCATAAAACTCCAGGAGGTTTGTGATACAAGATTTGCCTTCCATGAACCCATGCTGGTTTTCATTTATAATCTTGTTCCTTTCCAGGTGTTCGACCACTCTCCTCCTGATAATCTTCTCCATGACTTTGCACACGATACATGTCAGAGACACAGGTCTGTAGTTTAGTGCCTCGTTTCTGTTTCCTTTCTTAAATATGGGGACTACATTAGCTGTCTTCCATTTCTCAGGTAGTTGCCCAGTTTCAAGGGATGTGTTGAAGATTGTGGTTAGAGTCACACACAGCATCTCTGCTCCTTCTCTAAGGACCCATGGGGAGATGTTGTCCGGTCCCATCGCCTTTGAGGTGTCAAGGTCACTTAAGAGCTTCTTCACCTCCTCCTCAGTTGTTCGTATGTCATCCAACACTTGTTGGTATATTCCCTCTTGATGTTCCCTTCTGTTCTGTCTTCCCACAGCCCTTCCTGTCTCTACTGTAAAAACTTCCTTAAATCTCCTGTTCAGCTCCTCACATACCTCCTGATCATTTCTTGTGAGTTCTCCACCTTCTGTCCTTAATCTGATCACCTGGTCTTTGACTGTTGTCTTCCTCCTGATGTGGCTATACAACAGTTTCGGGTCAGTCTTGATTCTCGATGCTATGTCATTTTCATACTGTCGCTGGGCCTCCCTCCTTACCTGTGCGTACTCATTCCTGGCTCTGCGACTGATCTCCCTATTTTCGTGTGTTCTCTGCCTTCTGTACTTTTTCCATTCTCTATTGCACTTTGTTTTTGCCTCCTTACACCGTCGGGTGAACCAGGGGCTTGTTCTGGTCTTCCCGTTGTTACTGTTGCCCTTGGGAATGAACCTTTCCACTGCCTCCTTGCATTTTGTTGCTACATATTCCATCATTTCATTTACTGGCTTTCCTGCCAGTTCTCTGTCCCACTGGACCTCCCGCAGGAAGTTCTTCAACCCTATGTAGTCCCCTCTTTTATAGTCAGGTTTTTCCCATTCTACTCCTGTTATTCTCTCCACTTGCAGCTCTACTATGTATTCAAAGCACAGAACCACGTGGTCGCTAGCTCCTAGGGGACTCTCATACTTGATGTCCTCAATGTCTGAGCTGCCCAGGGTGAACACAAGGTCCAATCTTGCTGGTTCATCCTCCCCTCTCACTCTGGTAGTGTCCTTAACATGTTGGTGCATGAGGTTTTCCAGCACCACGTCCAACATCCTGGCTCTCCATGTTTCGGGACCCCCATGTGGCTCGAGGTTTTCCCAGTCAATCTCCCTGTGGTTGAAATCCCCCATAACCAGCAACTTTGCTCTGCTGGAGTGAGCTCTTCTTGCCACCTCAGCAAGTGTGTCCACCACTGCTCTGTTGCTCTCTTCATATTCCTCTCTTGGCCTCCTGCAGTTCTGTGGTGGATTATACATCACTGCAATGACCACTTTGTGTTCCCCCGACTGAAGTGTACCTGCTATGTAGTCTCTTTCTCCCGTCTCATCTATTCCTTCCATTTTCTCGAATTTCCATCTGTTTTTTACGAGCAGAGCAACCCCACCTCCCCCCCCTGCCCCTTCTATCTTTCCTCATGATCTGGTATCCTGGTGGGAAGATTGCATCTGTTATTGTCTCCATGAGTTTTGTTTCTATAACTGCTATGATGTCTGGGGACTTCTCATTGATTCTTTCTTGCCATTCCTCATGTTTATTCGTTAATCCATCTGCATGTGTGTGTGTGTGTGTGTGTGTGTGTGTGTGTGTGTGTGTGTGTGTGTGTGTGTGTGTGTGTGTGTGTGTGTGTGTGTGTGTGTGTGGGTGTGTGTGTTTGTGTATGTGTGTGTATGTGTGTGTGTGTGTGTGTGTGTGTGTGTGTGTGTGTGTGTGTGTGTGTGTGTTTGTGTTTGTGTATGCGTGTGTATGTGTGTGTGTGTGTGTACTCACCTATTTATGGTTGCATGTGGTAGTAGTGTGTCCAGCACTCGCTGGTGTACTCTCTCTCTTAGTGTCTCTATTTCCTCTTTTTCTTCCCTTTCTTTTTCTCAGTTTGATTTCCTGGTACTTTACTGTTGTTTTCCTTCTGATATAACGGCATAGCAACCTGGGTTTAGATTAGGCTGACAAGCTGCCTAATATCTTTTAGCATCTATAGCTGAGTGGTTTAAGATGTTAGGCTGGCAGAAAGCAGATGACCTAGATTCAAATCCTGCTGGTTTATATATGTATACAAACGACACATCTCTCAATCTGTTATAATATATATATATATATATATATATATATATATATATATATATATATATATATATATATATATATATATATATATTACTGTTTATTAAGCAGATTGAGAGATGTGTCGTTTGTATGTTCCTAGATGTGTTTGCAGGGGGTTGAGTCATATCTCCTGACCCCGTCTCTTAACTTCCATCGAGTGTTCTTAATAAATTATATTCATTAATGTGGTACATGTTATATTCACAGGAAAGCGCTAAACCAGTATGTGTCATGAATTCCTTATGGAATGAAATGTAAATAAATGTGATCAAGGAAGGTGAGACCAGGTCGAGTTCCTCGGATCAAGAGCCCTTCAGCAGCATCAGATCCCCCCCCCCCCTCCTCTGAGGGATAGTGGTATATAATTCTTGTTTACTGTTTAGATTACAGGTGATACATTAGTCTTAATGTAGTGTAATGAGCTGTATCCTGCTACATGTGTGGAGGGAGGGAGGGAGGGAGGGAGGGGAGGTGGAGGGAAGGAGGAGGGTGGGAGGGAGGGGAGGTGGAGGGAAGGAGGGTGGGAGGGAGGGGAGGTGGAGGGAAGGAGGGTGGGAAGGAGAGAGAGAGGGTGGGGGTAAGGTGGGAAGGAGATGAATGATTGAACACAGACACACACACACACACACACACACACACACACACACACACACACACACACACACACACACACACACACACACACACACACACACACACACACACAAGCATATGTGATGAAGTATCATAGTGGGCACCTGTGACGAGCGGGGTCCCACAGGGGTCGGTCCTAGGACCAGTGCTATTTTTGGTGTATGTGAATGACATGATGGAAGGGATAGACTCGCCCAACGTCAATATGAAAACGACATAGCAGCAAAAGCCAAATCTGACCCGAAACTGTTATACAGCCACATCAGGAAGAAAACAACCGTCAAGGACCAGGTAATCAGGCTAAGGAAGGAAGGAGGAGAGACAACAAGAAATGACAGTGAAGTATGTGAGGAACTCAACAAGAGATTCAAATAAGTGTTCACAGAGGAGACAGAAGGGGCTCCAGAAAGACGGAGAGGTGGGGCACACCACCAAGTGCTGGACACAGTGCACACAACCGAGGAAGAAGTGAAGAGGCTTCTGAGTGAGCTAGATACCTCAAAGGCAATGGGGCCAGATAACATCTCTCCATGGGTCCTGAGAGAGGGAGCAGAGGCGCTATGTGTACCCCTAACAACAATATTCAATACATCTATCGAAACAGGGAGATTGCCTGAGGCATGGAAGACAGCAAATGTGGTACCAATCTTTAAAAAAGGAGACAGACATCAAGCACTAAACTACAGACCAGTGTCACTGACATGTATAACATGCAAAATCATGGAAAAGATTGTCAGGAGAAGAATGGTGGAACATCAAGAAAGGAATGATCTCATCACCAGCAGCCAACATGG
>NC_091325.1:3865593-3870593 GCF_038502225.1 Cherax quadricarinatus
CTCCCACTCCAGTGGTAGCTGCTGCTCCTCCCACTCCAGTGGTAGCTGCTGCTCCTCCCACTCCAGTGGTAGCTGCTGCTCCTCCCACTCAAGTGGTAGCTGCTGCTCCTCCCACTCAAGTGGTAGCTGCTGCTCCTCCCACTCCAGTGGTAGCTGCTGCTCCTCCCACTCAAGTGGTAGCTGCTGCTCCTCCCACTCCAGTGGTAGCTGCTGCTCCTCCCACTCCAGTGGTAGCTGCTGCTCCTCCCACTCCAGTGGTAGCTGCTTCTCCTCCCACTCCAGTGGTAGCTGCTGCTCCTCCCACTCTAGTGGTAGCTGCTGCTCCTCCCACTCCAGTGGTAGCTGCTGCTCCTCCCACTCCAGTGGTAGCTGCTGCTCCTCCCACTCAAGTGGTAGCTGCTGCTCCTCCCACTCCAGTGGTAGCTGCTGCTCCTCCCACTCCAGTGGTAGCTGCTGCTCCTCCCACTCCAGTGGTAGCTGCTGCTCCTCCCACTCAAGTGGTAGCTGCTGCTCCTCCCACTCCAGTGGTAGCTGCTGCTCCTCCCACTCAAGTGGTAGCTGCTGCTCCTCCCACTCCAGTGGTAGCTGCTGCTCCTCCCTCTCAAGTGGTAGCTGCTGCTCCTCCCACTCAAGTGGTAGCTGCTGCTCCTCCCACTCCAGTGGTAGCTGCTGCTCCTCCCACTTCAGTGGTAGCTGCTGCTCCACCCTCTCAAGAGGTAGCTGCTGCTCCTCCCACTCAAGTGGTAGCTGCTGCTCCTCCCACTCCAGTGGTAGCTGCTGCTCCTCCCACTCAAGTGGTAGCTGCTGCTCCCTTAAAGTCCTAAATATATTTTTTTTGTCTTAATTTAGCCTCACCCTTTTGATTATAATGATGGAAAGAGGGAGAGAACGAGAGAGGGAGGGAGGGAGGGAGGGAGGGAGGGAGGGAGGGTAAGATGGAAGGGAGGGTAGGATGGAACGGAGGAATGGGGGAAGGAAGGGAACGGTGGATGGGAGGAAAGGAGGGATGAGAGGGAGTTAGAGACTGAGGAAGGGAATAGGGAGTAGGGAAATGAAGGGATGGAGGAATGAAGAGAGATAGCACTGCCTACTACAGTGTAAATGGCCCTCTCCATGGAAAGAGGCAAATGTAGTCCCTGTTCACAAAAAGAAGAGCAGAGCAGAAATCAGCAACTACAGACCAGTGTCACTCCTGTCAATCACTGGTAAGATCCTTGAGACAATAATCTCAAGACAAATGACAGATTTCTTTGACTACCACTCACTACTTTGTGATCGTCAATATGGCTTCAGGAAAGGTTACTCTGCTGCTGATCTGTTGTGAAACCTCTCCACTAAGTGGCACCAGTCACTGGATGAATCCAAAGTCAGCTGTGTGGTAGCACTGGACATTGCTGGCGCTTTCGACCGGGTGTGGCACCAGGGCCTCTTAGCAAAACTTCAAGCACTGGGAATTGCAGGCTCTACGCTATGTCTCCTCAGTGATTACCTTCATGGTAGATCTCTAAGTGTAGTTCTCAATGGAACGGAATCAGCAAGACATCCTATTGGGGCAAGCGTTCCACAAGGAAGTGTGCTGGGTCCACTGTTATGGAATGTCTACTTCAACGACCTTCTTCATCTCATCCCAGAATCACATGCATATGCAGACGACTGTACACTAACATTCACTTATCCAAGAGAAGAAATGCCAGCTGCTCTAAGCTACATCAATTACCAGCTGAGAGCTATATCAGCTTGGGGAAATAGATGGCAAGTAACATTTGCACCTGAGAAAACGCAAATGATGATCGTCTCTAGGCACCATGATGGTAATGCTGGTGCAGTAGTAAGGATGAATGGGACGATGTTGGCACCTGGAGAAGAAGTTGATATCCTTGGGGTGAAATTTGACTCCAAACTAACCATGAAGAACCATGTTGTAAATCTTGCAAACAAGGCAGCCAGGAAGCTTACAGCACTTCGCCGTATCTCACATCTGCTTGACAGTAGGGGTTGCAAGATCCTGTACGAGGCACAAGTACGCTCACACCTTGAGTATGCTCCACTTTCTTGGTTTGCCTGTCCCCCCTCTCATCTGCGACTGCTTGACAGAGTAGAGAACAGAGCAAGACGTCTCATCTCTCGCCTGGACCCATCCTGGATGGATCTGTCATTTCAGCAGAGCCTTCAACATAGGAGGGATGTGGGTGGCCTTACTGTTATGTACAAGGCCAATATTGTCAAAATACCACACTTGGATCCACTTCGAGGACAGCGCGAAACAAGCTTTTATGCCACAAGACGGGCAGAAAGCAGCAACTTCACTCTGGCTGTACCCTTCTCCAGAACATCACTCCATCTGAGATCATACATACCCAGGATGACTCGAGTATGGAACACATTCGTACAGCATAATGATGTCAACGAGATAACGTCAGTTGAACAAATGAAAATGCTGGCCCACAGATGGCTCCAACTTCATCCTGTTCCCTACTTGTATGTCTCATAACAATAAAAATGCTTTCAAATGAGCTGATGTAGGTAACAGCTCTTAGCTTGTCAATAAAGTTAGGAATCCTTAACCTGTAAATAGCTTGTCAATAAACCTAGGGATCCTTAACCTTGTCAAACCATGTGTAAAAAAAAAAAAAAAAAAAAAAAAGAGAGAGAGAGAGAGAGAGAGAGAGAGAGAGAGAGAGAGAGAGAGAGAGAGAGAGAGAGAGAGAGAGAGAGAGAGAGAGAGAGAGAGAGAGAGAGAGAGAGAGAGAGAGAGAGAATTAATCAAGGAAGAAAAATAGACCAGAGTCACAAATCCAGTGAAAAAAAATATTTTGGTCAGTATTGCAGCTGAATGTATGTTGCAAGGTCCAGGGATGGTGGTTATATTACCAGTGGTATGTTGACTCCTTCTCTATTTCCCTCCCTCTCTCCCTCTCTACTTCCCTCCCTCCCTCTCTACTTCCCTCCCTCCCTCTCTACTTCCCTCCCTCCCTCTCTACTTCCCTCACAGGATGTACAACATCGCTAATATCTAGTTCTTCATTGAAAAAAAAATCATAAAAGTCTATGTCAAGTATATATATTTTTAGAAGCGATTATCTTTCCTGGTCTGTGTTCACATAATAATAATATTAATAATAACAATAAAAATATAAATAATAACAACAGCAGCAACAGCAGCAATAATAATAATAATAATAATAATAATAATAATAATAATAATAATAATAATAATAATAATAATAATAATAATAATAACAATAATAATAATAATAATAATAATAATAATAATAATAATAATAATAATAATAATAATAATAATAATAATAATACTCTTTATTTCATCAAATACTTGGTATAACTTATACAGATCATAGCTGACATCAGTGACATACTATATAGAAAGTCCCTGGTTATGCAGAGCATTTCCAGTAACTTGGGTTAATTTTGTTCCCATGATGCAACCCACACCAGTCCCCTAACACCCAGGTACCTACTTACTGCTAGGTGAACATGGACAGCAGGTGTCTTAAGGAAACACGTCCCAATGTATCCACCCTTACCCGGGATCGAACCATGTTGTTGGGATTGTGTGATGATGGGAATGCTTTACACAAATAACAAGCACATAGGAGAGAAGAGCTTACGACGACCATTTGCAGAATCACACTGTGGCACCCTGGCACTGCTTGTGGCACATTTTTATGCACTTCATATCCATCCTGTGGATGGTAGTGGCTAGTTTATTGTGTACCTCATATCCATCCTGTGGATGGTAAGACTCTGCATATGATACCTGGAGTATACCTGGAGATGATTTCGAGGGTCGACGCCCCCGAGCCCCAGTCCGTGACCATTCCTCAATACTTAGACTCAGAATCTATCCCCGAGGTTAAAAATTTGTGAACTTTCAAACTGCAATACGTGACCATAGATGAATGTCTGAAATATACAAACCAATACTAAACCAGCTAATTACGTGAAAAATAAATGACCTGAAAATAAATGATATTGTTGATAAATGGTTCAAAGAACGACAAGTTGATACAGTTGTCATCAATGATATTAAATGATATATTAAGCCACAGATGAACACATACATGGAACGAGTATTATTAAACCACGAGACGTGGCTCCTGCAGATTTGTATACAATACTGACTAGATGATGAGTGAAATACACGTGTAACACCTGCGTATCTTTCTTGATGAAGACGTTTAGCTATCCAGTGTTTTTTTCAGTCAAATATAGAGAATAAACACTGGAGGTGGTGATAGGGGTAGAGAGGTAATTTTGATGTGTTCAGTCTCTCAGTCTTGATAGAAGGTTTTCAGTCCCTCAGTCTTGATAGAAGGTTTTCAGTCCCTCAGTCTTGATAGAAGGTGTTCAGTCCCTCAGTCTTGATAGAAGGTTTTCAGTCCCTCAGTCTTGATAGAAGGTGTTCAGTCTCTCAGTCTTGATAGAAGGTGTTCAGTCTCTCAGTCTTGATAGAAGGTGTTCAGTCCCTCAGTCTTGATAGAAGGTGTTCAGTCCCTCAGTCTTGATAGAAGGTGTTCAGTCCCTCAGTCTTGATAGAAGGTGTTCAGTCCCTCAGTTTTGATAGAAGGTTTTCAGTCCCTCAGTCTTGATAGAAGGTGTTCAGTCCCTCAGTTTTGATAGAAGGTTTTCAGTCCCTCAGTCTTGATAGAAAGTGTTCAGACCCTCAGTCTTGATAGAAGGTGTTCAGTCCCTCAGTCTTGATAGAAAGTGTTCAGTCCCTCAGTCTTGATAGAAGGTTTTCAGTCCCTCAGTCTTGATAGAAGGTGTTCAGTCCCTCAGTCTTGATAGAAAGTGTTCAGTCCCTCAGTCTTGATAGAAGGTGTTCAGTCCCTCAGTCTTGATAGAAGGTGTTCAGTCTCTCAGTCTTGATAGAAGGTGTTCAATCCCTCAGTCTTGATAGAAGGTGTTCAGCCCCTCAATCTTGATAGAAGGTGTTCAGTCCCTCAACATTGATAGAAGGTGTTCAGTCTCTCACTCTT
>NC_091325.1:3875593-3883093 GCF_038502225.1 Cherax quadricarinatus
CATCCTGCATCAATGATGCTCACCGATCTAAATATTGCCAATCGGACGGACATTTACACCACGGAGAAAGGAGGCCTTGTAAGTATGATAGTGTAGGAGTTTGGTGGTGTCCCCTGTCCGTAGAGGAGCGCAGCAGGGCGCTGTGACCCCGTCCTCTGCCCTGGGAGTACGTTCATCCACAGCACCATTGCCGCGGGTTACCCCCCTTACCGGCCACCACAAGCGGAGAACTTGCTGCCGCCCAAATTACTACCTTGGCTCCCAGATTGCAATTATAGTTACGGCGGGGATATCATATCGGCGTTGAGGGTCGAGGCTTAGTCTAGCGGCGGCTGGGTTGAGTGTATGTGTTGTCTCGTTGGTAGCAGGTCCATGAGAGCGACACTACCAGCTGCGAGGGGCCGTCCAACACCAGCTGCGACTGACATGACAATCTGAAACGTAGTTGGTAGTATGGTGTCGCGCGAGGGTGCGTGTGTGTGGGAAGCAGCGAGAGTGTACTGAACGAGTAGCCGCCGGCGGGGCGTTGTGCGAGGGCGGCGTCAACCATGGTGGGGCTCAGCAGTTGTTGCGTGTGCAGGCTGCAGGTGCTGCTACCCCTCCTCAGTGTTACACTCGCCTTGTGCTGGTGATCGCCGGTGTGCTGGTGGCGGTGATGAGGCTCTGCCTACCGTGGTGCCGGCCCCACGCCGACAGACGGTGACCCTGTGATGTTTTCTTAGACACTAACCCCAGTCTTAACTTCCTCCTGCAACACTTAGACAGTGCCTTGCAACAATTTTTTATAACCTGGTTTTACATCTACGGGAAAATTAATTGGTGATTTTTGCCGAATTTGGAGAATACTTCGAGGATGTTTATACAAAGTGTAGTGAAGAACGTGGCGCTGTGTGATAGTGAAAAGTTCGTGGTGATTTTCAAGAGTTTGTCTTTTGGCCAAGGTGAAACCAGATATGTGGAGCTCTTAAGTGAGGAACTAGTATATACCGTGTGAGACGGCAGCTCCCTGAGGGACAGTGATTACTGCAGCCACTTGTTTTGACCTCTTCTGGCCCAAGATGGACCGAAAGTCCCTGGTAGGTTCCTCTCACCTGTGTTACACACAATGTTCACAAGAGAGGGAGAAGCCTCTGCCCTCTACCTCTTGATTATTTCCTTGTTCTTTTCCAGTGTAACTTTATTCCCTGTTTTGTGTTCGCCGTCGACAGGTGTCTCGATCTCAATGATAATCTTAATCGTTAGTTGTATTAGGTTTGTGACTGGCACTTAGTCTCAGTGATGACTTTAGAAGAGACATCCACGGGTGACAAGGCTACGATTACCACTTCTTGATTAATTGTTCACACTGCTACTGTTATATAAAGAAACTACTGTGTCACTTTTACTATTTTACGATAAAGGGGAAAAAGGATTGTGTCGTCATGACGGATTTCCAGATCATGAAAAAATTTCATGATTTCCTTTTTCAAACTCCTGTGGGGATAAAAACTAGTGTTTATACCATTTTCTCTGTTGAAATACTGGAAGACTGACTCGTTGTATACCTTCCATGATTTCATTCCAGCGATATGGAAAACGTTTAGTAGTGTTTAGTATTTTATTGCTTCCGTAATGTTTCCTTTATTATTTTGGGACACGATTTTGCACACTCGCAAGAGTTTCACTTTACTTAATGCTTTACTGCTCACCCGAGCCGCCACTACACCTCAGTGAATTACACCTCGTTATATCAGTGACATACATCGTATTTAATGTTACACAGAGGAATAACACCGTCAGTAACTCCCATAATAAACCTTGGAGGTGATTCATGACTAAGACAAATTTATGCGTGATAATTTTCAGCTTAAAAAGTCCTGGTTATGGTATTTGCACCTTATTTTCTCTATGCTTCTTGATTTCATGAATCCTGCGTCTTTTTTTTCATATCTGGTGGTCGAAGTTCTTTTTCTTTATAACACAATGAAAACAATTCATATCATGATTTTTTTTTAATTTTCGTTTTGATTTTCGAGAAGATTTCTGAAAGTTTGCTTTAAACTGAAGTTCTCAAAAATTGGTCTATTGTATGGCCGCTCGTCACCGCTGTTTTTGACACAGTTATAATACAGAAAAATATCTGAGAAATTTCTCTTTACATTACATTTTTTCTTTCACTTTTGTATATACACAAACGAAGACAAACTAACGTTAATTCAGACGGTGGAACTGACGTTGGGCGAAGCGTTTCCCTGATAAACGTCTTAATCAGTGAATAACTAAAGTGTAACGAACACTTGCAAATACTCCGTAATAACCCACATGGAAACAAAACTTAGAATTAATGGATCTGTATATTTCGACCCTCGTCTGGGACCCTCTTCAGGTCATACGTGTCTGCACCTTATTGCAAATTGCGCAGTCAATCTAGAGACACTTCCTTCATGAATGTGTCGACGGAAGAGGATGAGAATATGAAGATAATATACCAGAAATCTTCGGCAGGTATCCAAAATTTACCTGTGAAAGATAAAACATAAGATGAAAATATATATTCACATATAAATGAATCAAATATGAGGTGAACAATAAACTAGCCACTACCATCCACAGGATGGTTATAGTGTACACAATACACTAGCCACTATCATCAAAAAATAGCTACGCGGTGTAACTTAGCCACTACCGCTCACAGGATGGTTATGAGGTGAACAATAAACTAGCCACTACCATCCACAGGAAGAATATGGAATGCACAATAAACTAGCCACTACCGTCCACAGGAAGAATATGGAATGCACAATAAACTAGCCACTACCGTCCACAGGTAGAATATGGAATGCACAATAAACTAGCCACTACCGTCCACAGGAAGAATATGGAATGCACAATAAACTAGCCACTACCGTCCACAGGTAGAATATGGAATGCACAATAAACTAGCCACTACCATCCACAGGAAGAATATGGAATGCACAATAAACTAGCCACTACCATCCACAGGAAGAATATAGAATGCACAATAAACTAGCCACTACCGTCCACAGGTAGAATATGGAATGCACAATAAACTAGCCACTACGGTCCAGAGGTAGAATATGGAATGCGCAATAAACTAGCCACTACCGTCCACAGGTAGAATATGGAATGCACAATAAACTAGCCACTACCGTCCACAGGTAGAATATGGAATGCACAATAAACTAGCCACTACCGCCCAGAGGATGGATTTAGGATACACAATAAACCAATGGTATTAGCGTCTGAGTCTAATCATAATAAATATCATTAGAAACATTTGCAGGAGAAACATCAGATTATGAAAAGAAAATAACATAAACAAATGGAAAAAAGGAATAAATGGGGATATAAATAAGGGAGGATATATATAAAGTACTCAAAATATTTTATCTAATTCATACGGCAACAATGAGTTCAGGCTAGATAAATTTACTTTGAGAAATAATGAAAGAAGTTCCTAATGTGAGAGTAGAGGTGTTAATGAGTGAATTTAAAATCCCACGTAATGGAATGAAATGCTTTAACAGTCTCTGGAAATAGGTTAGCCAAGTTGGTGAGGGGAAACAGGCGGCCGTGAGTACGTCCCGAACGAAAGGAAAAAGACACGGTGTTTCACCCTACACGGAGCGAAATGTTGTCGCGGTAAATGCTTATTTTTACTTTCCGTCTGTGTCTTGCCTTGAGAACTGTCGGCAGTATCCTGCAGTATCCTGCAGTATCCTGCTGTATCCCGAGAAAGACCATGGATAGCAAAGGGCCAGTTGGTTTAGAAAGACACATAAGCAAACACTAGAATGTATTTATCGGAAAACGTTTCGGTCCTGGGACCCTGATCACTTCTAACATACGGAGGTTCAAAAGGAGTTTTCTAACATGTTTTAGTGATGCTCACGTGTCTTTCTAAAGCAATATGTGGGTATCTATTACCAAGGTTCATACCAAAGGCCCAGTAAACCTGCTTCGGTACCTCTTATCCCTTCCTATCTACCTCGCCACAATCACCACCAAATGGTTATAATCATAACCATGATTTTTAGAGGTGGAGACTTAAGCCAGCGGAAGTCCTCGGACGGATGACGAAAAGCTCCAGCTGTGGGTCATGATATAACTAAGACCCGCGTCAAGAAACGCTTGTCCTCTTTCCTGACAAACCTTACCTGAAGTCACCACTGTTTTCAATATTTCCATCACCATTGTTTTTAGCATCACCATCACCACTGTTTTTAACATCACCATCACCACTGTTTTTAGCATCTCCATCACCACTGTTTTTAACATCACCATCACCACTGCTTTCAACATCACCATCACCACTGCTTTTAACATCACCATCACCACTGTTTTTAACATCACCATCACCACTGTTTGTAACATCACCATCACCACTATTTTTAACATCACCATCACCACTGTTTTTAACATCACCATCACCACTGCTTTTAACATCACCATCACCACTGTTTGTAACATCACCATCACCACTGTTTGTAACATCACCATCACCACTGTTTGTAACATCACCATCACCACTATTTTTAACATCACCATCACCACTGTTTTTAACATCACCATCACCACTGTTTTTAACATCTCATCAAGCAACAAAAATACGAGTTAAACATTTTTGCAACAGAGTCAACCATGCTAAAGTCTTTTTCACTTGTCAACGAGAGAACACTTACGTTCTCTCCAGCGATCTATGTGTATATAACAAAGATGAATAACACATATAAAAACAAGAACAGCATCTCAGCTGTTCTTCATCTGGATTTAATAACAAACAAATATATTAACGCAATAAACTAAGGCAATAATTGACGTAATAAACAAACACATTTAACAAAAACAATAAATAATGAACGTTATTTTTTTCTTTGTGATGACGTCATGGATTGAATGAAAGAAATATTATTAATATTATTATTTTCATTATTATTATTGTTACTTTTATTATTATTATTATTATTATTATTATTATTATTATTATTATTATTATTATTATTATTATTATTATTATTATTATTATTATTATTATTATTATTAATAACTTCTATTTTTTAGGTTCCGTCTCATGAAAATAATAATAATAATAATAATAATAATAATAATAATAATAATAATAATAATAATAATAATAATAATAATAATAATAATAATAATAATAATAATAATAACAATAATAATAATAATAATAATAATAACAATAATAATAATATAATTAAAAATAATAATGTTAATAATTACAGCAGTAATAATAATATTATTAGTATTAATAATAATGATAATAACAACAACAAAAACAACAAAAATAATAACTTCAAAATTAGCTTAATAAAAAAAACAAAATAATTTGGTTTAATATCCCACCCTAGTTATATATATATATATATATATATATATATATATATATATATATATATATATATATATATATATATATTTTTTTTTTTTTTTTTTCAACAAGTCGGTCGTCTCCCACCGAGGCAGGGTGACCCAAAAAAAGAAAGAAAATCCCCAAAAAGAAAATACTTTCATCATCATTCAACACTTTCACCACACTCACACATTATCACTGCTTTTGCAGAGGTGCTCAGAATATAACAGTTTAGAAGCATATACGTATAGAGATACACAACATATCCCTCCAAACTGCCAATATCCCAAACCCCTCCTTTATATATATATATTATATATATTTATATATTTATATATATATATTATATATATTATATATATATATATATATACGTATATGCAGTATATATATTTATATATAACTAGGATAAGAAAACAACAAGTGTATAACTAGCTGCATATAGAGCTTCGTTAACTTTATCTTTGATTAGATAAAGCTCTACATCGAGCGAAACGTTGATATATTAATTATTTACCTGTGTCTTCTCTTTCATTTCTGTGTCCAGGTAGAGATAGTCAGGAAAAACTGAAAGATATTTTCGATAATTATCTCTAATGCATCAATATATACATTTTTTTTTTTGGTGTTGTATCATAGAAGACATATTAATAAGCAAGAAAAAACGGAGGATTCGAACCGTGGTCCATGTAGGCTCAAGACCCAGTTAATTCTTCCATTAAAAGTCTGATGGTTCACGTATTTTAGCAAGAAATATGAAGTAGGTCAGAAAATGCTTCAAAATGCTCCAGATGGCCGAAATATGTAATTAAATAACATTTTAGTACCTGTTTTTACTTTATTGTTTCGTATATTAAAAAAAATCAATGAGATATTTAATAATAAATTACTATTTATGTTGAGTTTATGAACCTTGTTAATAATATACATCATCTCACTCCTTTATTGGGTCAGACAACATTTAACATTATTTAACACCGGTGAAATGTGTTAATTCAGTGATGGGAGTGATTTTCGGCGGAGTTACTGCAATATGGAACATACACTCGCCCTGTCTGGTAAAACAATTGTCGACTTATAAGCTAAGACGCCAGATATTCTTGAAAAGCGGACGTGAGTCGACACTTTTCTGAAATTTCTTTATTCTAACACTCTTCTGAAATACTCCTAAGACTGTCTAGCACTAACTCTCCTTGGTATTACTTCTAACTCTCCTTTGAAATACTTCTAACACTATCTAGCACTAACTTTCCTTAGTATTATTTCTATCTAACGCTCCTGCGAGAGACTCTTAACAATCCATAGAACTGACTTTCCTTGGCAATAATTCTAACTTTCCTAGAAACACTCCTAACACTCTCTAGAACAAGCTGTCACTTGGATTTACTTCCACCTAACGATTCTTCGACATACAGTGGAACCTCGGTTATCGTACGCCCTAGTTTGTATGTAAAACTTAGTTATTCTTTATAAAAATGTATTTTTCGTTAACATTTCCCATAAGAAATAACGTAAATCCAATTAATCCGTTCAAGACGCCCAAAATCCAAAAACACTCTAACACACTTTGGAACCTGACGTAAACACAGACGCACAAACAAGAGTGTTTCCAGACGCCCAAAATCCATAAACACTCTAACACACTTTGGAACCTGACGTAAACACAGACGCACAAACAAGAGTGTTTCCAGACGACCAAAATCCAAAAACACTCTAACACACTTTGGAACCTGACGTAAACACAGACGCACAAACAAAAGTGTTTACTCTGAGGTGAAATAAACACAGAGGAATCAGGTGAATTAGAAAACATGGATAGTATTAGATACTTTATTGAGGAAACATGTGCTCAGTAAAATATTTTTACCCTTCACAAGTGTTTTGGTTCATATTTTGTTAGTTCAATAATTTGTGGTTAGTATTGTTGAAGGAAGTACTGTTGAAGGAAGTACTGTTGAAGGAAGTACTGTTGAAGGAAGTACTGTTGAAGGAAGTACTGTTGAAGGAAGTACTGTTGAAGGAAGTACTGTTGAAGGAAGTACTGTTGAAGGAAGTACTGTTGAAGGAAGTATTGTTGAAGGAAGTACTGTTGAAGGAAGTACTGTTGAAGGAAGTACTGTTGAAGG
>NC_091325.1:3888093-3895593 GCF_038502225.1 Cherax quadricarinatus
ATACCATCAGTGTTCCACTACTCTACCATCAGTGTTCCGCTACTATACCATCAGTGTTCCACTACTATACCATCACTGTTCCACTACTCTACCATCAGTGTTCCACTACTCTACCATCACTGTTCCACTACTCTACCATCAGTGTTCCACTACTATACTATCAGCGTTCCACTACTATACCATCAGTGTTCCACTAGTATACCATCAGTGTTCCACTACTCTACCATCAGTGTTCCACTAGTATACCATCAGTGTTCCACTACTCTACCATCAGTGTTCCACTACTATACCATCACTGTTCTACTACTATACCATCAGTGTTCCACTACTATACTATCAGTGTTCCACTACTATACCATCAGTGTTCCACTAGTATACCATCAGTGTTCCACTACTCTACCATCAGTGTTCCGCTACTATACCATCAGTGTTCCACTACTATACCATCACTGTTCCACTACTCTACCATCAGTGTTCCACTACTCTACCATCACTGTTCCACTACTCTACCATCAGTGTTCCACTACTATACTATCAGTGTTCCACTACTATACCATCAGTGTTCCACTAGTATACCATCAGTGTTCCACTACTCTACCATCAGTGTTCCACTACTATACCATCAGTGTTCTACTACTATACAATCAGTGTTCCACTACTATACCATCAGTGTTCCACAACTATACCATCAGTGTTCCACAACTATACCATCAGTGTTCCACTACTATAGCATCAGTGTTCCACTACTCTACCATCAGTGTTCCACTACTATACCATCAGTGTTCCACAACTATACCATCAGTGTTCCACTACTCTACCATCAGTGTTCCACTACTATACCATCAGTGTTCCACAACTATACCATCAGTGTTCCACTACTCTACCATCAGTGTTCCACTACTATACCATCAGTGTTCCACTACTATACCATCAGTGTTCCACAACTATACCATCAGTGTTCCACTACTCTACCATCAGTGTTCCACTACTATACCATCAGTGTTCCACTACTATACCATCAGTGTTCCACTACTATACCATCAGTGTTCCACTACTATACCATCAGTGTTCCACTACCATACCATCAGTGTTCCACTACTATACCATCAGTGTTCCACTAGTATACCATCAGTGTTCCACTACTATACCATCAGTGTTCCACTACTATACCATCAGTGTTCCACTATTATACCATCAGTGTTCCACTGCTATACCATCAGTGTTCCACTAGTATACCATCAGTGTTCCACTACTATACCATCAGTGTTCCACTACTATACCATCAGTGTTCCACTAGTATACCATCAGTGTTCCACTACTATACCATCAGTGTTCCACTACTATACTATCAGTGTTCCACTACTATACCATCAATGTTCCACTAGTATACCATCAGTGTCCCACTACTATACCATCAGTGTCCCACTACTATACCATCACTGTTCCACTACTCTGCCATCAGTGTTCCACTACTCTACCATCAGTGTTCCACTACTATACTATCAGTGTTCCACTACTATACCATCAGTGTTCCACTAGTATACCATCAGTGTTCCACTACTCTACCATCAGTGTTCCACTACTATACCATCACTGTTCCACTACTATACCATCAGTGTTCCACTACTATACTATCAGTGTTCCAATACTATACCATCAGTGTTCCACTAGTATACCATCAGTGTTCCACTACTCTACCATCAGTGTTCCACTACTATACCATCAGTGTTCCACTACTATACCATCACTGTTCCACTACTCTACCATCAGTGTTCCACTACTCTACCATCGCTGTTCCACTACTCTACCATCAGTGTTCCACTACTATACTATCAGTGTTCCACTACTATACCATCAGTGTTCCACTAGTATACCATCAGTGTTCCACTACTCTACCATCAGTGTTCCACTACTATACCATCAGTGTTCTACTACTATACAATCAGTGTTCCACTACTATACCATCAGTGTTCCACAACTATACCATCAGTGTTCCACAACTATACCATCAGTGTTCCACTACTATAGCATCAGTGTTCCACTACTCTACCATCAGTGTTCCACTACTATACCATCAGTGTTCCACAACTATACCATCAGTGTTCCACTACTCTACCATCAGTGTTCCACTACTATACCATCAGTGTTCCACAACTATACCATCAGTGTTCCACTACTCTACCATCAGTGTTCCACTACTATACCATCAGTGTTCCACTACTATACCATCAGTGTTCCACAACTATACCATCAGTGTTCCACTACTCTACCATCAGTGTTCCACTACTATACCATCAGTGTTCCACTACTATACCATCAGTGTTCCACTACTATACCATCAGTGTTCCACTACTATACCATCAGTGTTCCACTACTATACCATCAGTGTTCCACTACTATACCATCAGTGTTCCACTAGTATACCATCAGTGTTCCACTACTATACCATCAGTGTTCCACTACTATACCATCAGTGTTCCACTATTGTACCATCAGTGTTCCACTACTATACCATCAGTGTTCCACTAGTATACCATCAGTGTTCCACTATTATACCATCAGTGTTCCACTACTATACCATCAGTGTTCCACTAGTATACCATCAGTGTTCCACTACTATACCATCAGTGTTCCACTACTATACCATCAGTGTTCCACTAGTATACCATCAGTGTTCCACTACTATACCATCAGTGTTCCACTACTATACCATCAGTGTTCCACTACTATACCATCAGTGTTCCACTACTATACCATCAGTGTTCCACTAGTATACCATCAGTGTTCCACTACTATACCATCAGTGTTCCACTACTATACCATCAGTGTTCCACTAGTATACCATCAGTGTTCCACTACTATACCATCAGTGTTCCACTAGTATACCATCAGTGTTCCACTATTATACCATCAGTGTTCCACTACTATACCATCAGTGTTCCACTAGTATACCATCAGTGTTCCACTATTATACCATCAGTGTTCCACTACTATACCATCAGTGTTCCACTAGTATACCATCAGTGTTCCACTAGTATACCATCAGTGTTCCACTACTATACCATCAGTGTTCCACTACTCTACCATCAGTGTTCCACAACTATACCATCAGTGTTCCACTAATATACCATCAGTGTTCCACTACTATACTATCAGTGTTCCACAAATATACCATCGATGATCCACAACTATACCATCAGTGTTCCACAACTATACCATCAGTGTTCCACTACTATACCATTAGTTTTCCACTACTATACCATTACTGTTCCACTACTATACCATCAGTGTTCCACAACTATACCATCAGTGTTCCACTAATATACCATCAGTGTTCCACAATATACCATCAGTGTTCCACTACTATACCATCAGTGTTCCACAACTATACCATCAGTGTTCCACTACTATACCATCAGTGTTCCACAATATACCATCAGTGTTCCACTAATATACCATCAGTGTTCCACTAGTATATTATCAGTGTTCCACAACTATACCACCAGTGTTCCACTAATATACCATCAGTGTTCCACTACTATACTATCAGTGTTCCACAAATATACCAACAATGATCCACAACTATACCATCAGTGTTCCACAACTATACCATCAGTGTTCCACTACTATACCATTAGTGTTCCACAACTATACCATCAGTGTTCCACAACTACACCATCAGTGTTCCACAACTATACCATCATTGTTCCACTAATATACCATCAGTGTTCTACAACTATACCATCAGTGTTCCACTACTATACCATTAGTGTTCCACAACTATACCATCAGTGTTCCACAACTACACCATCAGTGTTCCACAACTATACCATCAGTGTTCCACTACTCTACCATCAGTGTTCCACTACTATACCATCAGTGTTCCACTACTATACCATCAGTGTTCCACTACTATACCATCAGTGTTCCACTAGTATACCATCAGTGTTCCACTACTATACCGTCAGTGTTCCACTACTATACCATCAGTATTCCATTACTATACCATCAGTGTTCCACTACTATACCATCAGTGTTCCACAACTATACCATCAGTGTTCCACAACTATACCATCAGTGTTCCACAATATACCATCAGTGTTCCACTACTATACCATCAGTGTTCCACAACTATACCATCAGTGTTCCACAATATACCATCAGTGTTCCACTAATATACCATCAGTGTTCCACTACTATACCATCAGTGTTCCACAATATACCATCAGTGTTCCACTACTATACCATCAGTGTTCCACTAGTATATTATCAGTGTTTCACAACTATACCATCAGTGTTCCACTAATATTCCATCAGTGTTCCACTACTATACTATCAGTGTTCCACAAATATACCAACAATGATCCACAACTATACCATCAGTGTTCCACAACTATACCATCAGTGTTCCACTACTATACCATTAGTGTTCCACAACTATACCATCAGTGTTCCACAACTACACTATCAGTGTTCCACAACTATACCATCATTGTTCCACTAATATACCATCAGTGTTCCACTACTATACCATCAGTGTTCCACTAGTATATTATCAGTGTTCCACAACTATACCATCAGTGTTCCACTACTATACCATCAGTGTTCCACAACTATACCATCAGTGTTCCACTAATATACCATCAATGTTCCACAACTATACCATCAGTGTTCCACTACTATACCATCAGTGTTCCACTACTATACCATCAGTGTTCCACTACTATACCATCAGTGTTCCACTACTATACGATCAGTGTTCCACTACTATACCATCAGTGTTCCACTACTATACCATCAGTGTTCCACTACTATACCATCAGTGTTCCACTACTATACCATCAGTGTTCCACTAGTATACCATCAGTGTTCCACTACCAACAGCATTCTTGTAGCAACAGCAGGCTCCAGCTCCGCATGTAGTCATCCCCTGTGTTGTATCCGATGTATTATTGTATTTTATGAAAGTCTGAAGACGTGTGGGTCATTCAGTACAAGGAGGGAGTGGAGGATCGATCCTCCGTCTGCTAATTCCGAAGTGATTATCTGGGAGCTGTAAGTCAGGGTCTGGACGCTATAAAATACAACATGTAAGACCCTTGGGTCTTTAAAGACCCTGGGGTCTCTAAACACACTGGGTGTTTTTTTTTATATAGGCAATGGGAAATTGAAAGAAACTGGGGTCTTTATAGGCACCGTTTTTATTTGATAAACCTAGACTGCTAACACACTGGGGTTTTTAAAGTCACGGGGGAAAGGGGTTTAAAGAAACTGTGGTTTGTAAAGAGAATGCGATTATTAAAGACAGAAAAAAAACACAAAAGAATTTATAACCAATTATATATATACATATATATATATATATATATATATATATATATATATATATATATATATATATATATATATATATATATCAGAAGAGAGAAAGAAAGAGAGAGAGAGAGACAGAGAGAGAAACAGAGAGAGACAGAGAGAGATAGACAGAGACAGAGAGAGAGAGACAGTGAGAGAGAGACAGTGAGAGAGAGAGAGAGAGAGAGAGAGAGAGAGAGAGAGAGAGAGAGAGAGAGAGAGAGAGAGAGAGAGAGAGAGAGAGAGAGAGAGAGAGAGAGAGAGAGAGAGAGAGAGAGAGAGAGAGAGAGAGAGACAGACAGAGAAAGAGTGAGTATAGAATCTGGATATCTTTATATAATAATAAAAATATATATTTTTGTAGTTCTCAAAATATTCATCGACGAAGTCTGGGAGAATTTCCTTGCACTCGAAAAATTTAGTTACCATAAATGCCTTTACCAGGTGACTCAGAATTGAAGAGTTATAACTTCGACTGTAATCTAAAGAGTTATGCTGTGAGATTTTTTTTTTTTATATTTGGGCTGAGGTAAGAAGTGAGTTCTATAAGGTGTTCTATACGGACAAGTTAATGAACAAAACACAAGTGCAACATTTATATATCTATTGCAGATCTCAGAAATAAAGTTAGCAATGTGATGCACTTGTGTGCTACTCGTCTGGCAAGAAACCAGGTCATCAGCTGAGACCAGAATTTGGCTGAAAATAATGCAATCTATCAGTCTAACTGGGAAAGTTATAGTTCCGAATAGCTGTCAAGTTAGTTAGTTCATCTAGTGTCTATTAGTCTCTTAAAACAATATTTCCAGTTACAATTCTATCTGTTGTCCAGTCTATTGGTTCATCTAACACCGTTATGTAGCACAAGAAACAAAATAATATAGTAACAAATCCACCAGAGAACTGTAGTGTTAATCTATGTAATTTAAATTGTTTGTATAATCTCAAAAGTTCGAGTTACCTGATCTATATTAAACATGACGAGGAACAATAGTTTCCTGAGAGGTTATATATCAGTACTTGTACCTGGGGAAGATATATTACGACCCGCCTAAGACTTAACTAAGACTACACTCATTATTCAACCTGTTTGTAAGTTAAGACATAATGTTCTTTTGATGAAGTACAGTCAGTACATTTGTAAAAAAAAAAAAATTACATTTAAGATTATGAACAATATTCTGGACTATAAAACTGTCAAGTTTAAAAACGTCAAAACTCAAATTTGAATTATCTTCTGTCTCATGCAAAATGAGTGACATTTTCACAATATTTTTGAGTATAGAATTACAAGAAAGAAATCCTCTGCAATATTTGTGTTCTATGTCAGAAGATCAATTTATCTTTCTTTATAAATAGGTTGGACATATGTAATGGGAGGGTTGCCAATACGGGCCAGTAGACCTGCTGCAGTGCGCCTTCATTTTTTTTAGGCTATGACCTGAAATAATTACTATGAAATGACCCACAAACCTTCAATTTCCTATGTATTATATATATATACATATATATATGTCGTGCCGAATAGGCAGAACTTGCTATCTTGGCTTAAATAGCAACGCTCATCTTGCCATATAGGACAAGTGAAAATTTGTGTATGCAATAATTTCGCAAAAATCATTCTGAACCTAACGAAAAAAATATATTTAATTGTGTTTGTTTAGTATTAAATTACTGTAAACGTATTTAAAATATATTTAGTAGGATAAGCCTAAAATAAATTGTTCTTGTTATAATAAGGTTAGGTAAGTTTTCTAAGATTCTTTTGGTGCAAAATTAAAATTTTTTACATTAACATTAATGAAAAAAAATATATCTTTAAACGTATAAGAGAAAATTTTAGAAAGAACTTAATTTTACACGAATTCTTGCTAATTGACCAGTTTTACATATTCGGCACGACACACACACACACACACACACACACACACACACACACACACACACACACACACACACACACACACACACACACACACACACACACACACACACACACATATATATATATATATATATATCTGTGTGTGTGTGTGTGTGTGTGTGTGTGTGTGTGTGCAAACAATCGCAAACAGGCGATCTTAATGCAAGACAAGCCACGGGGGTGGAAATGAGCCAAAGATTTCCACCTCCTTGGCTTGTCTT
>NC_091325.1:3903093-3948093 GCF_038502225.1 Cherax quadricarinatus
CCCAACAGAACCAATAGCTAGCAACGGTCTGTTTGTAGGTCACCCGTTTACTCTTTATCCCTCCACACACCCTTCAGCAACCCTCTCACATCAACCCGCTCCCTTCAGCCCAAACTCCATTTCTCTGACCTTCCCATTACCGTTGAAGCTGCCGTAGCTAATGAACGCACAGTGAAAAGCTTAATGATATTCCCGTCGCCTTAGTGAAGTCTTCCAGCTCAGACTGACGCATTTCATTGCTTTTTTTATGTAATCCAATGATGGAATATGACGGGGAAACATAACTGGCTTTTGTGTCCCCTAAGTAACTATCATACAGAATAGTTAGCTGCACACTGCAGGTGTTCCCACAATAAAACTATCATACAGAATAGTTAGCTGCACACTGCAGGTGTTCCCACATTATAACCACTCATCCTCCACACACTTCACCCTCCCTCTCCCCTCTCTCACTCACTCACCCTTCTCAGAAATCTTTCTCACTCTTTCTCAATCACGTATCTGATCAACTTCCACCCTCTCGTCAAGTGACCTTTCCAACTGTGTGCCTTGCCACAATATAATCTTTATACAAGAAGGTCTCGCACAAGTTCCAGGAAGATCCAACTCACTCTTCAATGGTAATTTAAGCAGATTTTTGTGTAGGATTTAACTCCCGACTCGTCAGTGGGAAGTTTATCGACTGGGTTGAGGTGGTAATTCAATTGTTTCTCTTGCTGGAACTTTAGTTCGCCTGCAAGACACTGAGGATGGCCGCAACGGACAGGCACTGACAAGTCCGTAATATACGTCCAGTTTTGAACGCTTCGTGAGCGCTTCTACATGTGTCTCTTTTTTTCCGTATCACTATTCGTACTTTAATAAACGTTTCTATAGGTTAACGTAACCTTCCTTCTTCGTGATTTTATGTACTTTTCAACGCGTTAATATTTCCACCATAACTAAGCTAACTTAGCTGTAAGGAAAAAGCTTTAGATTGACAAGGAAACGTTCAGAAAACTGACTTTTGCAACTGTGTACGAAAACTAACGTTTTAAAACGTGAATGATTGGCCAGACAATAAAATCTTGGTGTTAATTGTGTCATTGTGAGGAGAGAGAGGAAGAGGAGGGTCATTGTCCTGGCTGCTGCTGCTGGTGGGACGGATCTGCACATTTTATAATCTAGGAGTTGATTGGCGGTCGTGATTCTCCTACTGACACAGCCTTTGCTGCGATTGGCTGATCCAGCTAAAGTTATCCAACGTGATCTGGGACTGGCTAGCGACAGTTCTTGTAACTGTTCTTGGATTGGTTACCACGATGATTGCTTCACATTACTGCTGAGATTAACTCTGATTACAAGGTGAGAAAAGTATATATATATATATATATATATATATATATATATATATATATATATATATATATATATATATATATATATATATATATATATATATATATATATATATATATATATATATATATATATATATATATATATATATATATATATATATATATATATATATGTATGTATGTATGTATGTATGTATGTATGTATGTATGTATGTATGTATAGTGTAGCTAGGTTGGTAAAGCACTGCGTACCTTGCTCCGAGGTTCGTAGGTTCGAGTCTCCTTCAGCTAGAGATCATTGTTTATGAATATTTCGCCTGTTCTTGCGAATTCCTAGTATATATATATATATATATATATATATATATATATATATATATATATATATATATATATATATATATATATATATATATATATATATATATATACATGTGTGTGTGTCTGTGTGAATTAAGTCCTTTCTAAAATTTTCCCTTATACGTTTAAAGATGTATTTCTTTCATTAATGTTAATGTATAAATCTATAATTTTGCACCAAAAGAATCTTAGAAAACTTACCTAACCTTATTATAACAAGTGCAATTTATTTTAGCCTAATCCAACTAAATATATTTTAGATATGTTTACAATAATTTAATACTAAACAAACACAGTAAAATATATTTTTATCGTTAGGTTCAGAATTATTTTTGCGAAATTATTACATACACAAATTTTCGCTTGCCTTATTCGGCAAGATGAGCGTTGCTATTTAAGCCAAGATCGCAAGTTTTACATATTCGTCACTATATATATATATATATATATATATATATATATATATATATATATATATATATATATATATATATATATATATATATATATATATATATATATATATATATGTGTGTGTGTGTGTGTGTGTGTGTGTGTGTGTGTGTGTGTATAGTAAAGCATATTTTGACCATAGGTAATACATAGAGTTAGTCCATTTTCAAAATTATTTAAGACGAATTTTTCCGTCTACTTAGAGACCCTCTTCAGTAGGCAGAGTTGAGAGTATCAGCAGCAGACATGCAGTCTGGAGAGGTGACTTGGGGTGATCCTGATCCCCTGAGATGAAAGCAGTCACTGGCCCAAAGATCAGCACTGTGTACCACGACAGAAGTTACACCCGTGTGACTTCTGTCACACGGGTGTGCTGTGAAGGCACAGCAGCCTGGCACAGCAGCCTGGCACAGCAGCCTGGCACTGCAGCCTGGCACAGCACTGTAGGCTTAAGTGCTGTTAACATCTTGTAAATATTGGCGCTTATCCTTCATCCAATAAACGTGATTCCCTTTTTTTCCAACCGTTGTGATCCATTTCCCTATATCCGTGATCCAAGCTTACTGATTCACCGATCCAGTCACCGTTATCCAAGCGTGTTGATCCACCATTCCAATCACAACGATCCAAGCGTGTTGATCCACCAATCCAGTCACCGTTATCCAAGCTTGCTGATCCACCGATCCAATCACAACGATCCAAGCTTGGTGATCCACCACCACCCCCACGCGCCCCTAGCGGCGATAATTTCAAGTCCCTCGTCTGAACCTGAGTAGCTGTTGCCAACTCATTTCTCTCAAGTTATTGTGATTATAGATAATCCTTTCTAATTTCGTATAATTACAAGAATAATTCGGGCGAGAGGAGCTGGGTTGGCATGTAAACTGCCCCGACCCAGCGTGTTCAACGCTCGGAGAACCTTTTCAACGCTCGAAGCCAGGCTTTACAGGCTTTCGGACGAGACTGTCGGGCGTTCCTTCAGGCTGTTGAACGCTGGGCTTGGGCTAACGAGGGGCTGACTGAACTGTTGAACGCTGGGCTTGGGATAACGAGGGGCTGACTGAACTGTTGAACGCTGGGCTTGGGCTAACGAGGGGCTGACTGAACTGTTGAACGCCGAGCTGCATTAGTGAACACATTGCTGAGAAAGTACTGCTGAACGCCCTCCCCAGCTGCTGAACATCTGCTGAACTGGCTTTTAAACGAGCGTTCAGACTGATAAACGCTGGAACAGGCTGTTTAACACTGGACCATAGTGTTAAACGCTCGATCAGGCTGTCGAATACTTCCACACTGCAGCTCCTGGGACTGTGGAGATGTCTGCAGGTGTCGACCCTTGTGTGGCGTCAAACTGGAAGTCATTTGAGGCATCTGTGGACGTCGATACGTCACGGCGCCACGCGGGAGTCGAGTCCGACATTTCTGCAGTCGAATATGAAGCGTCAAAGACATGTCGATTATAACGCGTTGAATATGTTGTTTAAAATATGACGTGTCGAGTATTGTGTGTCAGGTATGTGTAGCATAAAATGTGTAGAATATGTATAGATAATGTGTATAATACAATGTGTCGAATACAAGGCGTGGAATACAAGGCGTGGAATACAAGGCGTGGAATACAAGGCGTGGAATACAGTGTGTGTGTGGGGGGGGGGGTGACATAAGAGGTGTGTTACACCTTGTGGAACGCAATGCGTTGAAATACTTGTGGAGTCCAGTCCGCGAGGGTCTGGCACTCTCGCTCCTGGGCACCTTAGCGGTGCCTGGCTTATTATTATGGCACTCTTTGATGTAACATCTTTTTGTCACTCGCCTAATGTAAAAGACGTTGGTATTTTGATGTACTTATCAACTTTTCTGTGCTGAGCAGTTAAGTTCAGTTTTGTACCTCCACACTCTCTGTTGATTGCTTATTCTTATTTTTCTTTCTTTCTCTCTTCTTCTTCTTCTTCTTCTTCTTCTTCTTCTTCTTCTTCTTCTTCTTCTTCTTCTTATTATTATTATTATTATTATTATTATTATTATTATTATTATTATTTCTTCTATTACGACGACATGGGTTGCGTTGACTTGTAAACACACACACACACACACATAGTGAAGAGCCGGGGCCAGGAGCTGTGAATCGACCCCTGCAACCACAACTAGGTGAGTGCACACACGGGCAGGAGCATCCTTCAGTCTTCGGGTTAGGAAAATCCCAGGAGACTGGAGTCAGCAGTGTGATAATGGTTCATATACCTCGACATTGTCATCTACACATTCCAGACCCTGACTCGACCTTCGTGGCGAATTGTATCTTTGGGTGAGAATGGTGGTTGAGAGGTCGCCAGGTGGTGATGGAGAGTCAGCCAGGTGGTGTCGAGGACTGTCAGCCAAGTTGGACTGTGCCAGCAACAAATAGTTTAGTGGCGTTAGCGATGGCAGTGACCTTCTTCTTGCCAGACAAGATACGCTAAACAAATCTTGATCAAGAAAGTCAATAAAAGTTGTGGAGGTAATACATCTATCTTCTAGCAACATTAACACATCTATTGTCTAGCAACATTAACACAACTATCGTCTGACAATAATAACACATCTATCGTCTAGCAACATCTACTGTCTAACAACATTAACACATCTCCCTAACAACATATGCCTAGTGCTGCTACCGTCACTGTCCCACACCAGGGAAGGTGAATAACTGGGAGTGCCTGGAGTGCCTGAGAGTGCCTGGAGTGCCTGAGAGAGCCTGGAGTGCCTGAGAGTGCCTGGAGTGCCTGAGAGTGCCTGGAGTGCCTGTTACTGGAGGTGACACATTTCTCTAGAAATTACGTATATCTTGATGAATTAGACACATATGCTACACTTGGATACTTTTAATGATGAATAAGACACATGTGCAAGACTCAGGTATCTCTTTTGATGAATAATTATTATTATTATTATCAAAAGGAATCGCTAAACCTACCAGGGTCATGCAGTTTTGATGAATAAAACAGTTTATGCAACACTTTTGTATATTACCGTAACGTTTCGCCTGCACAGCAGTCTTCTTCCGTTGAATAAAGAGATGATTATCATACTGGAGACAGTGGAAGAGGTACAGAGGGAATTTTAAGGTGTTCAGTCAGTTGGTCTTGATTGTGGGTGATCAGTCCCATATCACAGAGAACAATTAAATAACCTTCGGGAAACAGAGAAAGTGTCTCCCTGACACACGGAACTTGGTCAATAATGACCTTTTAACTAGTTAAGCAGTCCACTGGCCTACCATAACTGGGGTTATTAGCCCACTTAAAGCAAATGGTTACTACGTAATAATTGTTCTTACATGGTTGGTTGCTATGTAGTATAGTCCTCATGGAAATGGTATAAAATACTCACACAGGGGGCTTTATTAAACCAGGGGTTTTATTAAACCAGGGGCTTTATTAAACCAGGGGCTTTATTAAACCAGGGGTTTTATTAAACCAGGGGTTTTATTAAACCAGGGGCTTTTTTAAACCAGGGGCTTTATTAAACCAGGGGCTTTATTAAACCAGGGGCTTTATTAAACCAGGGGTTTTATTAAACCAGGGGTTTTATTAAACCAGGGGCTTTATTAAACCAGGGGCTTTATTAAACCAGGGGTTTTATTAAACCAGGGGTTTTATTAAACCAGGGGCTTTTTTAAACCAGGGGCTTTATTAAACCAGGGGCTTTATTAAACCAGGGGCTTTATTAAACCAGGGGCTTTATTAAACCAGGGGCTTTTTTAAACCAGGGGCTTTATTAAACCCGGGAAAACAATAAACATTATAACAGTCGTCAGTTTATATATCTGATGCAATATATATATATATATATATATATATATATATATATATATATATATATATATATACATATATATATATATATATATATATATATATATATATATATATATACATATATATATATATATATATATATATATATATATATATATATATATATATATATATATATATATATATATATATATATATACATATATATATATATATATATATATATATATATATATATATATATATATATATATATATATATATATATATATATACACATATATATATATATATATATATGTCGTGCCGAATATGTAAAACTGGTCAATTAGCAAGAACTCATTTAAAATTAAGTCCTTTCTAAAATTTTCTCTTATACGTTTAAACATATATATTTTTCATTAATGTTGATGTACAAATTTATAATTTTGCACCAAAGGGTACTTAGAAAACTTACCTAACCTTATTATAGCAAGAACAATTTATTTTGGCCTAACCCAACTAAATATATTTTAGATTTGTTTACAATAATTTAATACTAAACAAACACAGTGAAATATATTTTTTTCGTTAGGTTCAGAATGATTTTGGCGAAATTATTGCATACACAAATTTTCACTTGTCCTATATGGCAAGATGAACGTTGCTATTTAAGCCAAGATCGCAAGTTCTGCCTATTCGGCACGACATATATATATATATATATATATATATATATATATATATATATATATATATATATATATATATATATATATATATATATATATATATATATATATATATATATATATATATATATATATATATATATATATATATGTAATTAAACTGTCTCATTTTTACCTCGGTATTTTAATCATTGTCAAAACTGGAGTCAAACCCTTTGTCTAAAATCGTCGTAATCTTAGTAAGTTTCCCGGTGAATGAGCGAAACGTTGTCGACAATGGATCGTCTAATACTGCATTGGTGTTTTCCGTTTTCCTCCTAGTTCCAGATGACTGGGTCAAACACGGCCACATCTTGTAGAGGATTTTACACACTATTCTCAAACAATGGTCACATGTTGATGGAGTGTCTCTACAAAGGTCATACGCTCATGTCTGTGGAAATTCCTCTTATATCTTCACCCTCCCTCACTTACTCTCACCCTTTCTCATTCTCCCTCGCCCTCCCTCACCCTCCCTCGCTCTCCCTCACCCTCCCTCGCCCTCCTTTATCCTGGCTCACAAAATGCTGCTCTTTTATGGAAGGGATCTTCACCGCCGTGTTGATTTGTGGAAGCCTGAAGTCAACACAGCCAGTTTTTTTCGTATCACCCTCAGCCACTCAGACTTCCCCAGCCACTCAGGCTCCCCCAGCCACTCAGGCTCCCCCAGCCACTCAGGCGACGCCCTTAAACCCATTTTAAAGGTGTATAGAGGTGGAAACACTCATGGGTCGTGTTGAACAAACAGCACTCTTATGGGTGAATATCTGTCGGGATGACGGCAGGTGCGTGTGTATGTGTGTGTGTATGTGTGTGTGTGTGTGTGTGTGTGTGTGTGTGTGTGTGTGTGTGTGTGTGTGTGTGTGTGTGTGTGTGTGTGTGTGTTATACAGGTGATGCATAAAATTAATGGAAAACGGAAAAAAAATAATATTTCGACCGTAAAATTCTGCTGGAAGATTTAAAGCAATTGAGAATATTAGGTGATAAATGGGTAATAGAATTTAATGTTGATAATTACCACATAAAATAAATATTTGGAAGGTACGACAGAACTCATGATGAATACAGAGAGCGTGATAACACTGTATGAATATCTGATGAGGAGAAAGATCCAGATGATGTTTGAAAAACATTTAAACATCAGGAAACACCAAAAATATTGTGAGAGACTTATAAGATGTGAAAGGAGGAGCACTGCAGCAGGTCTACTGGCCCATACATGGCAGGTCCTTCTCAAAACCAACCATTCCCACTCACCTATTTAAGAATATAAGAATAGGGTCGTAGTTTACAATGACTAACATCAAAATAATTTTGATATATTTACGCTGGGGTAGATGTTGTAACATTTTGTTAATTATTACAGTAACAATACAGCAAAAATATGTCAAATTACTTGTTCAGCGAAGACTGAACATCTCTTAAACCATGCATTATCACCACCACCATCACCACCACCCCAGCATCACCACCCCAGCATCACCACCACCATCACCACCACCCCAGCATCACCACCACCATCACTACTAGCAGCACACCATTATCATCACCACCACCACCATCACTACTAGCATCACATCGCCACTATCACCACCACCATCATCACCACCCCAGCATCACCACCCCAGCATCACCACCACCTTCACCACCACCCCAGCATCACCACCACCATCACTACTAGCAGCACACCATTATCATCACCACCACCACCATCACTACTAGCATCACATCGCCACTATCACCACCACCACAATCACTACTAGCATCACACCACCACTATCACCACCACCATCACTACTAGCATCACACCATCATCACCACCAACATCACCAGTAAGGATAGTAACAACAATACTTTCACCATTACCATCATCACCACCACCACTATTGCAACAACCACCATCGCCACCACAATCCCAAAACCACGACCTCATTCCCCCTCCCCCCAGAGATGAATATTTGATAAGATAACATTCTTTACTACAGACAAGTCTGCTAGAAATCAATTTCTGCTTGCAAACACTGCTCTCTCTCTCTCTCTCTCTCTCTCTCTCTCTCTCTCTCTCTCTCTCTCTCTCTCTCTCTCTCTCTCTCTCTCTCTCTCTCTCTCTCTCTCTCTCTCTCTCTCTCTCTCTCTCTCTCTCTCTCTCTCTCTCTCTCTCTCTCTATCACTGTCATTTACTTCTGGCAGGTGTGTGCTTTCCTGCGACAAGGTAAACACCTGTCACACCACGTGTCATGTATGTGCCTTTCTGAGACATGGTAAACACCTGTCAAACCCTGTGTCATGTGTGCGCTTGCCTACGACAGGGTAAACACGTGTTACTGATGTCTTTCTTCTGGTTAAGGGTCAGGAAATTGAAGTCAATGGTGCAATGAACCAGGGAAGGCATGGCAGCTCCCTGTCCTCCCTCCCTCCCTCACACCTCCAGCTCCCTGCTTTCCAACATACCATTTATAGCTCCCTGTCCTCCCTCACATCAACTCCCTGTTTTCCAACACACCTTTCACAGCTTCCTGGCCTCCTTTTCTACTTTTATAGCTCCCTACCCTTCTCCAGCTCCCGGCCCTCTTTATCTCCTTATCCTCCCTTGTCACTCTCCTGACCCCCACACCACCACAGCAATGTAACCACACAGTGTGATAATGATATATGCCAGTGTGGTATATGCAATGGTGATGCATTCCTGGATGATACATAATTATACGTGTCAGGATGAGAGAGAGAGAGAGAGAGAGAGAGAGAGAGAGAGAGAGAGAGAGAGAGAGAGAGAGAGAGAGAGAGAGAGAAACAGAGAGACAGAGAGACAGACATACAGGCAGACAGATGCACAGCATAACTAAAATATCTCCTCATCTCGCGAAGTTACGTGGTCGGCCGCCGCCACGGGTCCAGCTGATCACTTACACTAATAACAGGTCGAGAAGTTAACACATCTGCTATTGGTTGAGTCAGGGAGAGTCTGCGCTCGACGGGATCGCTCTGGAAGTAACTAACTCATCTCAGCTTAAAGAGTGTCAGTCGAGGGACAAAAGCTTAGCAGATTTGTTCAAACAGCTTTTAATATCTCTGGTGCTAGTGTTTTTTTTCCTATCTCTTTTGTTTTTCGTTTATCCGTATTGATTTGTTTACGTTGGATGTGTGGAAGATCCTCACGTTGTGTACCCTAGGGTAGCCCCAGGGGGCTCAAAGACGGCATTTCTTACCCCTGAGGTGATTTGAAAGGCTCTTGAGACTCAATGCCCTAGGATTCCCCAAATACCCCATCAGAATATTCATGGGCGGGCATTGTGGGCACGGGCTGGGTATTGTGGGAGTCTGTTAGCGGCTGCGGGGGGTGTCCTTGTTACTGCTGTCCTTCACCCCGGGGCGTCATAGACAACAGCCAACCACTCTCTGAAGGGGTTGCCCTTTGTGAAGTATACTGCTGGTGGTGGTGGTGGTGTTAGATCTGCTGTTGCTGGTGTTAGTGCTACTGCTGCTGCTGCTGGCTGGGTGGTTTTAGCAGTATATTGGAGAAATATGTTGGTGGGAATGGGTGGATTGGAGAAAGAGTTGCCAAGTATGAGCCAGTAGGCCTGTCGTAGTGCTCCTCCATTCAATGCCTATATTCGTATGTTATTTTTATTGCTGGTGTTGCCTCTGCTGCTGCTGCTGCGGCTGGTATTGTTGTTACTGCTGCTGCTGTTGCTAGTGGTACTGTTGCTGTTACTGCTGCTACTGTTGGTATTGTTGCGACTGCTACTGCTACTGTTGCTGCTGATGGTGTTGTTGTTACTGTTGCTGCTGGTACTGCTGTTACTACTGCTGCTGCTGCTGGTATTGTTGCGACTGATGCTGCTGCTACGGGGCTTCACCAGCAGGAGAAATGTTCTTGGTGTGAAAAAAAGTGTTATTTCTACTTCAGCTCAGCTGAAGCTCCTGATTGTATCGACTCAGCAGTGTGTACAAATTTTCACTGATGTGTGTGTGTGTGTGTGTGTGTGTGTGTGCGTGTGGGTGTGTGTGTTGAGTTAAGCTTTTCACAAAGGCTCGATCAGATGCTAAGACTAAGCAGGCTACTATAATGCTCTTGCTCGGGCTCCATACCCACTGTAGAAGACTAGTGTTCCAAATACAACTTCAGCACCCACTGTGGAAGGCTACAGCGTGGCGTGACTGAGGCTAGAGGCTAGGCACCGCGTAGAACACACCGGGATGCCGGTTATTATCCTATCCTCTAGTGAAGCATTGTGTTGAGACAATCTCTGTTGGGACGCTAAGCACAGCCTCTCCGACACGCATGTGTTCTAAGGTACTTTCTTCCCTTAGTCTCTATCTATATCATACATTGTCGTTCTCCCTTCCCTTCCGTGCACTATGTATCTGTCGTAGTTACTGAACACTTTGTGGACTGCTGGACGATATTCTCATAGCACTACCGAGGTCTCCCAGCTCAGGCTGACACATTTCTGTTTTTTTGATGTAGGGAAGCCCTCCTGTGTGGTGGAATATAACTGTATGATAGAATATGACTGTGTAATGGAATAAAACAGAAAAAAAACATTGTTATCCTTCCCTTCAACCACGTAACTACAATAAAATAAAAAAATTGAAACAGTCGTAGCTACTGAACCCAAAGTCGAATGCTGGACATCCTCATCGCCTGATTGAAGTCTCTCAGCTCAACATTCATAGATTTCCCTCACGTTACGCAATAAATTCAACTCGTATAGTGAAACACAAAGAAACAAAGCTATCTTTACGTTTCATAACAGCACACTGTCTACATAACAGATTTACTCAATTAAATGGTGTTCTCTAGGTGGATGTGGGGACCCATAGCCTCGTTGAAGCAGATTATTCCTCGACGCTCTATAAATATTCTATCTTTCCTGTCAACATTTCTTTCATCAGTAAAATTAATCTAATTTACGTTCCCCTTCCTATTTTTTTTTCCACCGTAGCAGCGACTACAACTTTTATAAGTTAGAGAAATATAGAAATAAAATAAACTCAGGCCCGGTGGCCTGGTGGCTAAAGCTCCCGCTTCACACACGGAGGGCCCGGGTTCGATTCCCGGCGGGTGGAAACATTCCGACACGTTTCCTTACACCTGTTGTCCTGTTCACCTAGCAGCAAATAGGTACCTGGGTGTTAGTGGACTGGTGTGGGTCGCATCCTGGGGGACAAGATTAAGGACCCCAATGGAAATAAGTTAGACAGTCCTCGATGACGCACTGACTTTCTTGGGTTATCCTGGGTGGCTAACCCTCCGGGGTTAAAAATCCGAACGAAATCTTATCTTATCTTATCTTATCTTGTATTGGGATTTGAAAAGCTTTTACGAATTTGCTTAGTACACAGAAAGGGAATAGTGTTATTAGTGGTTTGTTGAGGGTGCGAGTCATGAGGATGATACGACCATGAGGATCAGGAGCATGTTAATAAGGGCCCCTGCGGGGTGTTGAGGGCCCCTGAGAGGTGTTCGAGCCCCTGAGGAGTGATATAGAAGGCCCCCCCAGCGGCTGGGAGAGGGCCTGGGTAAATGATTCCCAGTTGCTAGCAGCAGGAGGCTAGGTGTTACCAGCTGGCAGTCAGGAACTAGCCATCCAGATCTTGTTGCCGCTGCTGTTACTATTGCTAATGTTGTTGCTGATGCTGCTGTGACTGTTGGTAATGCTGTTACTGCTGCTGCTGGTAGTGCTGTTGTTGCTGCTGCTGATAATGCTGCTGTTACTGTTCGTAATGCTGCTGCTGTTGTTGTTGCTGCTGCTGCTGCTGATGCTGCTACTGTTGGTAATGCTGTTGCTGCTGCTGTTACTGTTGGTTATGCTGTTTCTGCTGCTGTTGCAACCACCACCTTCATCACCATCACTACCACCACCACCACTACTACAACCACCACCACTACCACTACTACCACAACTATCACTGCTACCACCACCACCACCACTACTATCACCACCACAACGACCACAACTGCTACCGCCACCACCACCATCACTACTACAACCACCACCACCACCACCACCACCACCACCACCACCACCACTACTATCACTACTACTATCACCATCACGACATCCACGACTACTACTACCACCACCACCACCATTACCACTGCTACCACTACCACCACTCCAACGACAACAACAACGGATTCCAATAAAAATTTTCCGCCCTGTTACCTCTCCCTGTCGACCAGCTGCGTCCATTGAAGTGTGTGATGTTGTGTAGCACCACAGTGTGTAGCACCACAGTGTCTAGCACCACAGTGTGTAGCACCACAGTGTGTAGCATCACAGTGTGTAGCATCACAGTGTGTAGCACCACAGTGTGTAGCACCACAGTGTGTAGCATCACAGTATGTAGCACCACAGTGTGTAGCACCACAGTGTGTAGCACCACAGTGTGTAGCACCACAGTGTGTAGCATCACAGTGTGTAGCATCACAGTGTGTAGCACCACAGTGTGTAGCACCACAGTGTGTAGCATCACAGTATGTAGCACCACAGTGTGTAGCACCACAGTGTGTAGCACCACAGTGTGTAGCACCACAGTGTGTAGCACCACAGTGTGTAGCATCACAGTATGTAGCACCATAGTGTGTAGCACCACAGTGTGTAGCATCACAGTGTGTAGCATCACAGTGTGTAGCGCCACAGTATGTAGCATCACAGTGTGTAGCACCACAGTGTGTAGCACCACAGTATGTAGCACCACAGTGTGTAGCGCCACAGTGTGTAGCACCACAGTGTTTAGTACCACAGTGCGTAGCACCACAGTGTGTAGCACCACAGTGTGTAGCACCACAGTGTGTAGCACCACAGTGTGTAGCACCACAATGTGTAGCACCACAGTGTGTAGCACCACAGTGTGTAGCACAACAGTGTGTAGCACCACAGTGCGTAGCACCACAATGCGTAGCACCACAGTGTGTAGCACCACAGTGTGTAGCACCACAGTGTGTAGCACCACAGCGTGTAGCACCACAATGTGTAGCACCATAGTGTGTAGCACCACAGTGTGTAGCACCAC
Organism: Cherax quadricarinatus; assembly: GCF_038502225.1. Taxonomy (NCBI): domain Eukaryota; kingdom Metazoa; phylum Arthropoda; class Malacostraca; order Decapoda; family Parastacidae; genus Cherax; species Cherax quadricarinatus. The sequence goes on from NC_091325.1 coordinate 3,916,776, forward strand.
AGTGTGTAGCACCACAGTGTGTAGCACCACAGTGTGCAGCACCACAGTGTGTAGCACTACAATGTGTACCACCATATTGTGTAGCACCACAATGTGTAGCACCACAGTGTGTAGCACCACAATGTGTAGCACCATAGTGTGTAGCACCATAGTGTGTAGCACCACAGTGTGTAGCGCCACAGTGTGTAGCACCATTGTGTGTAGCACCATAGTGTGTGGCACCATAGTGTGTAGCACCACAGTGTGTAGCACCACAGTGTGTAGCGCCACAGTGTGTAGCACCACAGTGTGTAGCACCATAGTGTGTAGCACCACAGTGTGTAGCACCATAGTGTGTAACACCACAGTGTGTAGCACCACAGTGTGTAGCACCACAGTGTGTAGCACCACAGTGTGTAACACCATAGTGTTTAGCACCATAGTGTGTAGCACCACAGTGTGTAGCACAACAGTGTGTAGCACCACAGTGTGTAGCACCACAGTGTGTAGCACCACAGTGTGTAGCACCATAGTGTGTAGCACCATAGTGTGTAGCACCACAGTGTGTAGCACCACAGTGTGTAGCACCACAGTGTGTAGCACCACAGTGTGTAGCACCACAGTGTGTAGCACCACAGTGTGTAGCACCACAGTGTGTAGCACCATATTGTGTAGCGTCACAGTGTGTAGCACCATAGTGTGTAGTGCCATAGTGTGTAGCACCACAGTGTGTAGCACCACAGTGTGTAGCACCACAGTGTGTAGCACCACAGTGTGTAGCACCATAGTGTGTAGCACCATAGTGTGTAGCACCATAGTGTGTAGCACCACAGTGTGTAGCACCACAGTGTGTAGCACCACAGTGTGTAGCACCACAGTGTGTAGCACCATAGTGTGTAGCACCACAGTGTGTAGCACCATAGTGGTGTGTAGCACCACACTGTGTAACACCACAGTGTGTAGCACCATAGTAGTGTGTAGCACCACAGTGTGTAGCACCACAGTGTGTAGCACCACAGTGTGTAGCACCACAGTGTGTAGCAGCATAGTGGTGTGTAGCACCACAGTGTGTAGCACCACAGTGTGTAGCACCACAGTGTGTAGCACCATAGTAGTGTGTAGCACCACAGTGTGTAGCACCACAGTGTGTAACACCACAGTGTGTAGCACCACAGTGTGTAGCACCATAGTGGTGTGTAGCACCATAGTGGTGCGTAGCACCATAGTGGTGTGTAGCACCATAGTAGTTTGTAGCACCATGGTTGTGTGTGCTGGAATATGGAACTATTGTTAGCAGCCGGGGTCCATGACCAGGAGGCCTGGTCAAGGACCGGGCCGCGGGGGCGTTCTTCCCTAGAATACCGTCCAGGTGGACTCCAGGTAGACTCTCTCACCACTATAATTTTTCCGCTTTTAAAATAGCATTCTGTATCTACCGAGCCTCTTGCTTCTGTAGAGAGTTATTTCGATGTTCAGATTTGGGATCACTCCCTCAATCTTTGTAAACACACGACGATAAGTAAACCAGACAGCCTGAGTATATACTGAGTATATACTGAGTGGTGTATTTCTTTCTGTATATGCACAATGAGAGGCGTATATCTCTCAGCGTGTATACACTGACAGATGAATGTATCTCAGCGTATATACACTGAGAGGTGTATTTCTCTCAGCGTAGACATACCGAGAGGTATATTTCTGAGAGTTTGCTTTCCACTCATCTCCCAGTCAATAAAATATTCTTGACTAGTGGTACAGAGGCAACACAACCCTCACTAGAGGCATCACAACCCTCACTAGAGGCAACACAACCCTCACTAGAGGCAATACAACCCTCACTAGAGGCATCACAACCCTCACTAGAGGCAACACAACCCTCACTAGAGGCATCACAACCCTCACTAGAGGCATCACAACCCTCACTAGCGGCAACACAACCCTCACTAGAGGCAACACAACCCTCACTAGCGGCAACACAACCCTGAGTAGACTAGCCTAGCAGATAGCCTTTAAAATTAATACAGGAAGCAACCAACTTTTACCAACTTTATGGTTGCGCTTTATAATATATAATCTTTATATTTTCGTTGTGTTAGTTCCCGGCAAATTTATAAAATAAACTAACCTTTATAAAAACGCTTTATGTAAACGATGTTATAAAAGCGTTTATTATCCCCATAACGGTATTGCAAATTGCGTCAAAAATTAATGCGTTTAACACCGTCATGCACTCTTTGAATCTGAAGCTTCGTATGCTTCACAACAGAGGCTATTTCAATATCTATTTGTGTTTTTTTTAAACAGTAGGGCGTTTTAATTTTTTTTTTCGGGGGGGAGGGAGGCCTCAATGTCTTGAAATGTTTATTCAGTTGGTTATCAGACGTGAAAGAAGGTGTTTGTGTGTTTATTTTTCAGTCTTGGAGGCTTCTAAGGATTTAGAGGGGAATTAGGGTTTAGAAATGATCTTTGAGGAGGATATTTTTTTGGAGAGTTTTATTTTATTTATTTATTTATTTTTGTATTGTGATAAAGAGTGAAAATAACCATTGGTACCTTGTTGACAGATTAAGGTCTGATGACCACTGAGGCCATTTTCTCTTTTCCTTCCTTCCTTCTTGACTTCCTTCTTTCTTATTTCTTTCCTGGTTTCCTTTTTTCTTTCCTTCCTTTTCTGATTTCCTTTCTTTCCTGATTTCCTTCCTTTTCTGATTTCCTTCCTTCCTACCTCCCTTCCTTAGCTAATGCTATCCTTCTCTTCCCGAAAACTTCCCAACTTTTTCGTTCATCCTCCCTTCCCTCATTCTCTTTTTCCATCCTTCCTCCCATCCTTCCTACCATCCTTCCCCCCCTTCATCCCCCTCACCTCCTCTCATCTTCCCCCTCCTCCTGCTGGCCATCACAGCTGCCCTTTGTGGCGGCTGCGGTGTGAAATAAGGGAATAAAGGAGAATAATAGGGATAATGCCAATAAGGGTGGCAGCTCGGGTACCAAGGTGACCCGGACAAACCAGGATATATATCCTGCAGTAGGAGTGGCCTCTAGAGTGGCAGTCAGGATTTGGATTCACAGATTTGTGATGCCGGGACTTTTATTGAGTTGGGTTTTACTGCCTTTCCAAGCTCTTGTTTTTGATGGGGTGGATCTGTTTGTGTGTGTTTTTAGGGGAATGTTTGCTGTTTGTTTGGTTGGTTGGTTTACTGGCTTGTTGTTGCTTTTGTTTCTTTGGGGATGTTGTTGTTGTTGCTTCTGTTTGTTGTTGTTGTTGTTTCTTCTACAGTCGTATAAACGAGAACACTGGATACAGTAGTATTAGTATTAGCAGTAATAGTAGTAGTAGTAATAGTAGTACAAGTAGTAGTAGCAGCAGCAGCAGCAGTAGTAGTAGTAGTACTAGTAGTAGTAGTAGTAGTAGTAGTAGCAGTAGTAGTAGTAGTAGTAGTAGTAGTAGTAGTAGTAGTAGTAGCAGTAGTAGTAGTAGTAGTAGTAGTAGTAGTAGTAGTAGTAGTGGTAGTACTAGTAGCAATAGTAATGGAAGTAGTAGTTGTGCCGTGATCAGTCTGTCAGCCTTGGTACGAGGTGGTCAGTCCCTCAGGCTTGAGAGATGAAAACGTAATTGTTGCACATGTGTTATTCATCAATATGTTGGTTTTGTTTATCATCAAAAATGACAATGAAATATTTGGTTATGGTCACTAGATCCCTGGCTTCAGTTTACAACACCACCTCCACCACCACTACTACTACTACTACTACTGAAATTCTTCCGTTATGTGTCTTTTTCCATATATCTATATATATATAAATATCTATATATATATATATATATATATATATATATATATATATATATATATATATATACATATATATATATATATATATATATATATATATATATATATATAAATATATATATATATATATATATATATATATATATATATATATATATATATATATATATATATATATATATATATATATATATATATATATATATATATATAATAAGCCCCGAGTGGCTACTTCGAGATTCAAGCATTAACTCGTGGCGAAACGTTTCCACGATCTCCTGAACGGCATATAAATACGTTCTTCCACACCCTGACGGCATGACAGTGCCATTTACACCCATCCTCGCGACCATTTACATGTATAACCTATAGCGTTAAGAGGGGAAGGCTTGAGAGGGAGGCTGAGGGGAAAGGTTTCACTCCTATCCTGATCGTTGATATCTATCCCGGCCAGTCATCAATGGAAGCGGAGGCTGGATAGGTTGTTTCTCTCGTGTGGGATAATCTACCATGATCGATTCAGCTAATCTGGTCCTGCTGTGATGTGGTTCCTGGAGGCTGTGACTGTGAGTGCTCCCGTCATGGCTGTGACCAGGAGACTCTGGTGTCTGTGTGAGACTCTGGTGTCTGTGTGAGACTGGTGTCTGTGTGAGACTGGTGTCTGTGTGAGACTCTGGTGTTTGTGTGAGACTCTGGTGTCTGTGTGAGACTGGTGTCTGTGTGAGACTGGTGTCTGTGTGAGACTGGTGTCTGTGTGAGACTGGTGTCTGTGTGAGACTGGTGTCTGTGTGAGACTGGTGTCTGTGTGAGACTGGTGTCTGTGTGAGACTGGTGTCTGTGTGAGACTGGTGTCTGTGTGAGACTGGTGTCTGTGTGAGACTCTGGTGTCTGTGTGAGACTGGTGTCTGTGTGAGACTGGTGTCTGTGTGAGACTGGTGTCTGTGTGAAGCAGGTAAACTGATATTTTCTGTTTATTATTACACCCTTCATACAACGGTAAATCAATTGGATAAGGACTATATTTAAGGTTGTTACAAGAGGGAAGCAAAGAGCAAGAGAAAAAAGGAAGTAGAAAAAGGCAGTAAGAAAAGTAGAGAAACTGGCATGGAGTAATTCTAAAAGGGAAGGCGTATATTGAGTAAAGGAGGAAGGAGAAAGGATGGAAGGAGAGAGGGAGGGAAGAGGAAGGAAGGAGGGTAGTTAGAGCATAAGGTACCCCAGATGCAGTCGACCGACCCTCATGAATGGAAAAAATGGAATCATAATCCTCTCGCTATTTTCTCCTCACCACTACCATCAACCCCCCCCCTTCTTCCCCTTCACCTCTACTAACACACCTCCCTCTCTGTCCTCCAGTTCCCTCCCTCCACCATCGCCGCCACAGCTAGTTTTGACCATTCACGGTCCAAAGACAACTTCTTTGTCCACTCCTACAAAGCCAAACACTCCTTCAAACGCACCGCGCTGTTGACATGCGCCCGATTTGTCGCTGTTGTCCGTCTTTCTATGGTGGCGGCTTACTGTTGCTGTTTGTGGGGCTTACTGTTGCTGTTTGTGGATTTACTGTGGCTGTTTGTGGATTTATTGTTGCTGCTGGGTGGCTACCACTGCTGCTAGCTGGCTCCTGATTACTTTCCATTTCCAGATGTAGTGTGACCCTTACAGGATTAGATAAACCCATATATATATATATATATATATATATATATATATATATATATATATATATATATATATATATATATATATATATATATATATATATATATATATATATATATATATATAGAGAGAGAGAGAGAGAGAGAGAGAGAGAGAGAGTAGATTCTCGGAACTCATCAAAGGTATATCAAAGGTAAATCATTTAAATATTAAGAACACGTATTTTTAGGATGACTGTGTCTTAGACATACATCAGTGGCGTTTTATGTCTTATATTCTTGTAAATATTCTTGATATTGTTAGTGTTATTTTTGGTACCTTCCTTTTCTGCTCTATTCCTCCTTTTTTTGGGAGGTTAATTCCTTACTTGCAAATTAACTTTTTTTTTTTTTTTTTTTTTTTTTTTTTTTTTTTACACAGGGTTTGACAAGGTTAAGGATCCCTAGCTTTATTGACAGCTATTTACAGGTTAAGGATTCCTAACTTTATTGGCAAGCTAAGAGCTGTTACCTACATCAGCTCATTTGAAAGCATTTTTGTTATGAGACATACAAGTAGGGAACAGGATGAAGTTGGAGCCATCTGTGGGCCAGCATTTTCATTTGATCAACTGACGTTATCTCGTTGACATCATTATGCTGTACGAATGTGTTCCATACTCGAGTCATCCTGGGTATGTATGATCTCAGATGGAGTGATGTTCTGGAGAAGGGTACAGCCAGAGTGAAGTTGCTGCTTTCTGCCCGTCTTGTGGCATAAAAGCTTGTTTCACGCTGTCCTCGAAGTGGATCCAAGTGTGGTATTTTGACAATATTGGCCTTGTACATAACAGTAAGGCCACCCACATCCCTCCTATGTTGAAGGCTCTGCTGAAATGACAGATCTATCCAGGATGGGTCCAGGCGAGAGATGAGACGTCTTGCTCTGTTCTCTACTCTGTCAAGCAGTCGCAGATGAGAGGGGGGGCAGGCAAACCAAGAAAGTGGAGCATACTCAAGGTGTGAGCGTACTTGTGCCTCGTACAGGATCTTGCAACCCCTACTGTCAAGCAGATGCGAGATACGGCGAAGTGCTGTAAGCTTCCTGGCTGCCTTGTTTGCAAGATTTACAACATGGTTCTTCATGGTTAGTTTGGAGTCAAATTTCACCCCAAGGATATCAACTTCTTCTCCAGGTGCCAACATCGTCCCATTCATCCTTACTACTGCGCCAGCATTACCATCATGGTGCCTAGAGACGAACATCATTTGCGTTTTTTCAGGTGCAAATGTTACTTGCCATCTATTTCCCCAAGCTGATATAGCTCTCAGCTGGTGATTGATGTAGCTTAGAGCAGCTGGCATTTCTTCTCTTGGATAAGTGAATGTCAGTGTACAGTCGTCTGCATATGCTTGTGATTCTGGGATGAGATGAAGAAGGTCGTTGAAGTAGACATTCCATAACAGTGGACCCAGCACACTTCCTTGTGGAACGCTTGCCCCAATAGGATGCCTTGCTGATTCCGTTCCATTGAGGACTACACTTAGAGATCTACCATGAAGGTAATCACTGAGGAGACATAGCGTAGAGCCTGCAATTCCCAGTGCTTGAAGTTTTGCTAAGAGGCCCTGGTGCCACACCCGGTCGAAAGCGCCAGCAATGTCCAGTGCTACCACACAGCTGACTTTGGATTCATCCAGTGACTGGTGCCACTTAGTGGAGAGGTTTAACAACAGATCAGCAGCAGAGTAACCTTTCCTGAAGCCATATTGACGATCACAAAGTAGTGAGTGGTAGTCAAAAAAATCTGTCATTTGTCTTGAGATTATTGTCTCAAGGATCTTACCAGTGATTGACAGGAGTGACACTGGTCTGTAGTTGCTGATTTCTGCTCTGCTCTTCTTTTTGTGAACAGGGACTACATTTGCCTCTTTCCATGGAGAGGGCCATTTACACTGTACTAGGCAGTGCTGAAAGATGCGAGTTAGAGGTGCTGCTAGCTGGTCTGCACATCTTCTCAACAATCTTGGGCTCAACTTGTCTGGGCCCACAGCCTTTTCTTGGTCAAGTGATTTAAGAAGGAAATGCACCTCCTCCTGCCTTATTGTCACCACTGACAGTTTTGACACAGTTCTTGCAGCTAGCCAAGGAGGGTCCCTTGCTGGATCAGGAACTTGCATTTTGGTAGCAAAGTGTTCAGCAAAGAGGTCCGCCTTCTCTTGACTACTAGTAGAGGTGGTCCCATCCTGTCGATTTAGAGGTGGAATAAGTTCATCAGTGTTCTCTCTCTCTCTCTCTCTCTCTCTCTCTCTCTCTCTCTCTCTCTCTCTCTCTCTCTCACACACACACACACACACACGTAAACAATTAGCTTTCTACTGTCATGTCATGTGTTCTCACGGCATTGTTAAAGTGGCTGTACGTATTGAAGGAGGCACAATGCCATCCCCTTGTAGCACAACCCGAGGCTAGTTGGCGTTATGGAAGACGGAGGGAGGGACGAGCTTTCCCAAGGACGTAGTGAAAACTATTCCAAGGACAGAGCTTAACTCTGCTGTGTGTCTATATAATGAATCAAGGACAGAGCTTAACTCTGCTGTGTGTCCATATAATGAATCAAGGACAGAGCTTAACTCTGCTGTGTGTCCATATAATGAATCAAGGACAGAGCTTAACTCTGCTGTGTGTCCATATAATGAATCAAGGACAGAGCTTAACTCTGCTGTGTGTCCATATAATGAATCAAGGACAGAAGTAATTTGTACTTTGAACAGGAGAAGGCAGAGGATGAAGGAAAGTGAAGAGAAGGCAGAGAATGAAGGAAGTGAAGGAAATTGGGGGATATGAGAAACGAAAAGGAAGAACATTAAAAGATTTTTGGGGGTCAGCGCCCCCGGGGTCCGGTCCTAGACCAGTCCTCCCTGGTGGATCAAGACCTGATCAACCATGGCGAGGAGAAAGAAAGGAAGAAAAAGGTTGGGAAGAGAGGGAGGAAGGAAGAGGAAGAGAAAGAAAGAGGAGAAACGAAGAGGAATAAAGGAAAGAATAGGAAGAAATAAAAAGAGGATGTTTAACAAGAGGAGAAGAGGGGAAAAACGGAAATAAAGAAGAGTAAAGATAAGAGAGAGAGAGAGAGAGAGAGAGAGAGAGAGAGAGAGAGAGAGAGAGAGAGAGAGAGAGAGAGAGAGAGAGAGAGAGAGAGAGAGAGAGAGAGAGAGAGAGAGAGAGAGAGAGAGAGAGAGAGAGACTACAGTATTAATTTACAGTGTTACAGTATCAAGTTATCTTTACATCTTACAACAACAACAACAACAACAACAACAACAACAACAACAACAACAACAACATTAACAATAACTGTCATTGTTATTGTATTTGTCAGGTGATACACAGATAATGGTATAATTACCGACAGAACATTAGGTAAATGAACACAGATGCAACTAATGTGACATTTTTATTGTGGCAACGTTTCGCTCTCTAGCGATACGTTGCCACAATAAAAAAAAGGTCACATTAGCTGCGTCTGTGTTCATTTACCCAACATTATTATATACAAAGTGTTTTAAAATGACGCGCCCTCCATCCTCTCCCACAAAGTCACTTTCCTCTCTCAGAAACCTCCCTTCCTTTTTTCCCTTCCCTCAAAGACACCTTCCTCCCTTTCCTTCCCTTCCCTCAAAGACACCTTCCTTCTTATGTATCCCCATTCCCCTTTTGCAAAAAAAAAAAAAAAATCCTTTCTTTACTAAATCTCTCCCCTCTTCTAAAATCCCTCTCCCTTTCCAAAGGAAATTTCAAAACCCCTCATCTCTCTAGAAAAGCATCTCCTCTTTCAAAAAACTTTTCCCCTCTCTCAAAAACCTCCTCTCTTTCAAAAATCAATCCCAAAACACCCTCCCTCTCTCAAAAAACCCTCCGCTCTCTCAAAAAACCCTCCCCTCTCTCAAAAACCCTCCCCTCTCTCAAAAAACCTTCCCCTCTCTCAAAAAAACCTCCCCTCTATCAAAAAACCTTCCCCTCTCTCAAAAAAACTCCAATCCCTCGAAAACTCCTCTCCCTCTCAAGAAACCTTCCCCTCGCTCAAAAAACCCTCCTCTCTTATTATTTATCTCTATATGGATTCTCTCTCTCTCTCTCTCTCTCTCTCTCTCTCTCTCTCTCTCTCTCTCTCTCTCTCTCTCTCTCTCTCTCTCTCTCTCTCTCTCTCTCTCTCTCTCTCTCTCTCTCTCTCTCTCTCTCTCTCTCTCTCTCTCTCCCTCTCTCTCTCTCTCTCTCTCTCTCTCTCTCTCTCTCTCTCTCTCCAGCCCACTCCTCCCTCCCTCCCTCACCGGAAACATCTCCCTGGAGAGCAGCTATAGACAGATGCATCTAATGCAGACAGACGTGGTTAACGACTAGGAATTACCACGCTAAACGATCAACTTTTACGGCCGCTACTTCCGCTAGTGTGATTTCCGGTAGCGCGAGTCCTCGAAATTCGGTGAAATTAGAGGAACGAAGGAATCTGCCCAAGACCTGCAAATCATCTCGTAACGATATAATCCCCCAAGCGATGAGCGGAAGTCTTCATCGACAGACGAAGGATTCCGGAAGATTTCGTTGGTCAGTCATTTTTCTTCGACTCTGGAAAATTTAAATATTTCGTGACCCGAGTGAGAGGTTTCACGAATGTGGATGAAGTTCCCACTGTTATGTATCCTTTGAGTGGGTACCCAGGATTATTATTATTATTATTATTATTATTATTATTATTATTATTATTATTATTATTATTATTATTATTATTATTATTATTATTTTTATTATTATTATTAGTAGTAGTAGTAGTAATAGTAGTAGTAGTAGTAGTAGTAGTAGTAGTAGCAATAGTAGTAGTAGTAGTAGTAGTAGTAATAGTAGTAGTATTAGTATTAGTAGGAGTAATAGTAAGAGTATAATAAGCGCTAAACACGTAGGGGAAGGGTCATACGACCCTCTTCCATGATCCAAGGGAAAGAGTGGTAGCACAAATTACTTGGATCAAGAGCCCTTTACCAGCATTAAGAAGACGATCTCTTAATTATACGAGGCAACGATACTGTTGCATTCACCTAGTTCTGTGTCCAGGGGTCGAACCACAGCTCCAGCCCCTCCCCTGACTCACACACATCTTCACCTTTACTTTCTACCCCCTGTATGCATATTGGGTATTATTAAATAAAGAAATTAAAGACTGTAATAAAGATAAGACTAGGCCAGTGTTTCGGTCAGTGTAGAGCTTTATCGAGCCATGACCTTGACACCTCTTTACAGAGCGAGAGATGTGCTACACAGGGCGAAACGATAGAGCCTAAATGTATTAGTACCCCCTTCAAGTGTAAACAGAGAGGGTGATAATCGATCCTTTACCTATGAGGCTCGGGACTAGAGGGGAGGGATGGTAAGTGATTCTCTCTCTCTCTGTCCTGTCAACTTCTCAGAGGCACCCGGAGCATCAACCATCCAGGGAAATCTAATTGGAGGATGTTCCAGGGGTCAACACCCCCCGCGACCCGGTCCATGACCAGGCCTCCCGGTGGATCAGGGCCTGATCAACCAGGCTGTTACTGCTGGCCGCACGTAACAGAGCAAGGATAGGTACGACCTTCGTAGCAGTCTACCCACTCTAGGGTAAGTTGTTCCCTTAGTCGTTGTCTAGTGTCTGAGTAGCCGTCACAGTATGGTGGTCGTGTGGCCGTTACGTTCGTGTTTTTGCGTAGTCGTCGGATTAGGATATTTGGGACGACCCGTTAATTTCTGTCGTCCCACTGGTACAGGTACACATAAATAGTTACACAAACTATTATATACATAGTAATATGCATAAATTACCTAAAGTAACCCAAAAAAGTCAAAGTGACTTATCTCCATTGCATTGGACGAGGAAGAGAACGATGGAGAGAATGAGAAAGAAGAGGAGGAAAAGAAGAAGAGGAGGAAAAGAAGAAGAAGGAGTTATCAAATCTTATTCCTTGGGTAGCAGTGAAAAATGGGTAAATATATTTGTTAGTGGGTTTGGCTCTGAGAAGGACCTAACTTTCATGGGCCGGTAGGCCTGCTACAGTGCTCCTCCTTATGTTCTTACGTAAGAAGACGGAGGAGACGCATCAGCCCAACAGTACTTTGAGCAAGGTAAATATTGCCTGGATAAGTATCTCTGTTATGGCTTCGCTCTCTACACAAGTATGGCACACACATAGTGTACGTCGAGTGGCACCCATACACAGAGTGTACGTCGAGTGGCACCCATACACAGAGTATACGTCGACTGGCACCCACACACAGAGTGTACGTCGAGTGGCACCCATACACAGAGTGTACGTTGAGTGGCACCCATACACAGGGTGCACGTTGAGTGGCACCCATACATAGAGTGTACGCCGAGTGACACCCATAAACAGAGTGTACGTCGAGTGGCATCCATACACAGAGTGTAGCTCGGGGGGTGCACACACACGGAGTGCCAATCGTAAAACGAAGGATTAGTTGACACAAGGATTAACTTTTATGGGTTTGCGGTACCAAGGAGCCACTTGCACCAGAGTGCCGCAAGGTGGCACTTCCTACCATGACATCTACCCTTGAATCTACCCTTAATTCTACCCTTAAATCTACCCTTTAATCTACCTTTAAATCCATCTTCAGTCTTCCGAAAATCTACCATGAGTCTTCGTAATATTTTTCCTTCAGTGTTAACGGCATTCGCAAATTCACTTCGACTCATCCACAACACAGAGAACTGTCATCAACCTCAATGTGCTGTCGTAGGTCGTCAGCTTCCCCCTCCCCCCCCGTGTATGATCAATCAACCCTCCCCTCTGTTCAGTCAGACTGTTGGTGCTTGCTACCTGATAGTAGGGGGCCACAGTGATGGCAATTAGAGGAAGGAATGCAGAGGGGTAGCGAAGTCACTCTCACAGACCATCGGGTGAGGTTAGAACCCGCGATCAGAGAGTCACAAAACTCCAGACCGACGCGTTAGCCACTGGATGAATCTTATTGAAGCTAGCTCTTCTAGTGGCTAACGCGTCGGTCTGGAGTTTTATGACTCTGTGATCGGGGGTTCTAACCCCACCCGTGGTATGGTTTGTTTGCAATTGTGTCATTACGATTTCGTGAGTCATCTCTCTCACAGGTTATGATTCTGCTTGTAATTTCCCATATATATATATATATATATATATATATATATATATATATATATATATATATATATATATATATATATATATATATATATATATATATATATATATATATATATAGAGAGAGAGAGAGAGAGAGAGAGATAGATAGATAGATATATCGTGTTGGGTGCTAACAAGTATTATCAGGACAATGTTTCGCTCTGTGAAGAACTTAATTAAACTACGTTTCGATCTCTGTAGAGCTTTATTAAACTATGTTTAGCTCTCTGTAGAGCTTTATTAAACTATGTTTAGCTCTCTGTAGAGCTTTATTAAACTATGTTTAGCTCTCTGTAGAGCTTTATTAAACTATGTTTAGCTCTCTGTAGAGATTTATTAAACTATGTTTAGCTCTCTGTAGAGCTTTATTAAACTATGTTTAGCTCTCTGTAGAGCTTTATTAAACTATGTTTAGCTCTCTGTAGAGCTTTGTCAATTCATGCTAGGCTCCATGTAGAGCTTTATTATTTTTTCTGAGTAAAACTTTACCAAGTTATCTTTCGCTCTGTGCAGAGCTTAGCCAGGTCATGCCTCTTTCTCTGTGTAGAGCTTAGCCAGGTCATGCCTATTTCTCTGTGTAGAGCTTAGCCAGGTCATGCCTCTTTCTCTGTGTAGAGCTTAGCCAGGTCATGCCTCTTTCTCTGTGTAGAGCTTAGCCAGGTCATGCCTCTTTCTCTGTGTAGATCTTAGCCAGGTCATGCCTATTTCTCTGTGTAGAGCTTAGCCAGGTCATGCCTCTTTCTCTGTGTAGAGCTTAGCCAGGTCATGCCTCTTTCTCTGTGTAGAGCTTAGCCAGGTCATGCCTCTTTCTCTGTGTAGAGCTTAGCCAGGTCATGCCTCTTTCTCTGTGTAGAGCTTAGCCAGGTCATGCCTCTTTCTCTGTGTAGAGCTTAGCCAGGTCATGCCTCTTTCTCTGTGTAGAGCTTAGCCAGGTCATGCCTCTTTCTCTGTGTAGAGCTTAGCCAGGTCATGCCTCTTTCTCTGTGTAGAGCTTAGCCAGGTCATGCCTCTTTCTCTGTGTAGAGCTTAGCCAGGTCATGCCTCTTTCTCTGTGTAGAGCTTAGCCAGGTCATGCCTCTTTCTCTGTGTAGAGCTTAGCCAGGTCATGCCTCTTTCTCTGTGTAGAGCTTAGCCAGGTCATGCCTCTTTCTCTGTGTAGAGCTTAGCCAGGTCATGCCTCTTTCTCCGTGTAGAGCTTAGCCAGGTCATGCCTCTTTCTCCGTGTAGAGCTTAGCCAGGTCATGCCTCTTTCTCCGTGTAGAGCTTAGCCAGGTCATGCCTCTCTCCGTGTAGGATTTATTGTCCCATTTCATTCTGCGCCGATCATCATGCTATCATGCTTCGCTATGGGCTGAGCTTCACAAGGCTACTTTTCGTTATGTGTAGAGCTTTATTAGGTCATGTTTCGCCCTGTAGCACAGGGATACGCTAAATTATTAACAACACTGTCTGATGTGACCAACAGGAGCCCATCCTTTGGTTGGTTGGTTAAGGGGATTTGAAGTCTGTTAACTACACGAGGGTCATTAAGGCTTTCATGTCACTGTTTATCACCAGTCAAGAATACCTTGATACTTAAACAAAGGAATTAGAACATAACTCTCAGCTAATATATTCTGAGACATACACATCACAGTGTTTATAACCTGTGATATCTCTGATTTTTTTTTGATAACTTCCCTATATTTTCGCATAGTTACTCCCAGGTTTTTTGCATTTCCTTTACATTTTTTTCGTTTTTTTTCCCTGGTAGCACCGAAATTGGTCTTTGTTGAACCTAACGTTGCTTTCTGTGGTCCTCTGTCTCTTGAGATTCGAACTTTCTACTACTGATAAATTGTCGTCATGATGACGGGAGAGCGCTAAATAAGTAAGGGTCACATAGCACCTGGTGGATGGGAGGTAATCAGGTTTGATCCCTTGTAAGGGGTTCTAACTGAGCAGCAGGACAACCCTTTGCTAATGACAACTCCCTTCCCATTACAACATTATGACTCACTAAATCGTAATAACACAATTGCAAAGAAACCACGGAACGAGTGGGAAATGAACCCATGGCGATTGAGGTCGTACGGCAAGTGAGTCGTAACGGCATTCCCAGGGAAGTAAAGGAGGGAAGGGGAGGAATGAGAGGGAATGATATCCTATAAAAATATTAGTCAGTCTTAATACACCTCAGTGAAAATACTGAGGCTCTAACGCGGACAGCTGCAGCACCGACACACACACACACACACACACACACACACACACACACACACACACACACACACACACACACACACACACACACACACACACACACACACATACACACACACACACAATCAGATTTGTACAACAAATGCATCATTTCTTATCTCAAATGATGCTGAGATTACCTACGCCAGACACACCATAATCATTACAGATTAGAGCTTAAGCCTTTATCAAAACATTCAGTGAATTCCCCTAATGCAACAATTTATATCAGATAACGTCCGGTGATATCATTTTGACACGAAGTTATCTCAGTATGTATGAATGAGCCTTTGTTGTGAGAACACACACACACACACACACACACACACACATACGCACACACACACACACACACACACACACACGCACACACACACACACACACACATATATATATATATATATATATATATATATATATATATATATATATATATATATATATATATATATATATATATATATATATATATATATACTTACCAATAGAGTTCCTACATATATTTTCTAAATCTTTCGTGACTATTTCAAATTACATAAAAATCTCGTGTTATCTTCCACTCGAGATTTTTACAAGTTGCAAATCCTAATCCGCAATAAATTTGGACATAAAAACAAAGGCTGTTAGGCGAAAAATTTCACCAAAATAACCCTCTGGAATTCGAAGCCCCGGGACCTCCCATTCCTCCCCCTGGTACCCCCCCGGGACCTCCCATTCCTCCCCCTGGTACCCCCCCCCCCAGGTGTTCACTTGCTGGAGTTGACGGGGTTAGTGATACTTGAAGGAGGTGAGACAGGCGTGTGTATATCTTTTTATTACTGCCTTTTTTTTGGATGGGTCTTGGTGCCCTTACGGGTCTGACTCTCTCAGGACTTTTGTTTTAGTCCGGTGTTAAATATTACTTGTGTTCTTATGCTTTATTTTATATTCTTTACTTTTAATTTATCGTCTTCGTGTTGTTCTCCTTCTTCTCCTTATTCTTATTCTTTATTAAAGGATATATACACAGAGAGGTATATATCTCAGCGTATATACACTCAGTATTTACCTTAATTCTTTAATGACTTTCGTACTTCTTTTTTTTATTTCTTCTTCTTCTTCTTTCGCTTCTTTCTGTTCATATTCGTTATATATGAAAACTTTATATTTGCATATTATCTATTTCTTTTCTAATTTCTTCCCTCCAATTATTATTCCTTCGTTTGTTCCCTTCCTCCCTCCGCTCTCCCCAACATTTCTACCTCCTTCCCCACGGGGGTAGGGAGGGTGAGCCTTTTCCAAAGCTGGTGCCCCTGGGGCACCAGCTTTTGACAAGACTCGTGATAAGAAATTCTACATATCATCTTTTTTTTGCATCCTGCAGCCTCGTGAAGCTGTTGTTGTGGCTGACATCACAACACTGTTTTGGTGTTTCGTTTGGTAGTGTTGCGGCTTCGTTGTAATTGTTTTGTGTTTGCTAGAATTGTTTTGGTGTTTCGTTTGGTAGTGTTGCGGCTTCGTTGTAATTGTTTTGTGTTTGCTAGAGTTGTGCACCGAGGTCCTTTTTGTTATTAAAAACGTTGGATACATCCGCTGTGTGCTGTTATCCATTCTATGTGATAGTTACACAGTGGAAACAAGACCTGGCTGTATTTCCTTTTTATACTCCATCATCTAGGACGGGGGACTGTAAAGTGGAACTTGGGAGGGAAATAAAGAGATGGAGTACATGAGAGTACACGGGAATACACGAGAGAAAACGAGAGTACATGCTAGTACACGATAGTACATGATGATACATGAGAAAGACAGACACCAGGAGACCCCTCACACTCCATATTTAGTTTGTCTACTGATTGGAATCGGCTCTGCTCTGCTTGCCTAATACTATGTAGAAAGTTGAGAAAGAGCTTGAATTCTGTTTCTAGAGCTAGTATTGGAGACCTGGTCTGGGACCAGGCAGCGGGGGCAGTGCCCCCTACAAGTGACTACAGGTAACTTCCAGGTGACCACTGCCAATACTTACCCCCTGTTGCTCACAATATAGTATATACAAAATCGCTTCCCATTCTCCAGTAACTGTATAATGTTTATTGAATTACTGCTTCCCCTCTGAATATAATTATCACAGCAGAGCCACCGGGAAGGGACGGGAAGAGAGGGGAGGGGAAGGAAGGGGAGGGGGTTGGATGACAGATCAAGGCCTTTCGCACTCCTCAGTGCTTCGTCAGGTGTGTTGCCAAACCTCCCTTCCCCTTTGGCTGTTTTACAAATTATTTCTAAGCTGCTGTGCGATTATTTGCAATAATAACAATACTAATAAAATTAATAATAATAATGATAATAATAATCCAGTAGTCAGTAGATGTGGTGGGTTAGATTAATCTAACTGGCGTCTTATATTAAACAAAATCAAATATAAGAAAAATGAATATGTTACCTAGAGTGTCAACACTCACTCAGGGTGCCTGATGACTCACTCAGGGTGCCTGATGACTCACTCAGGGTGCCTGATGACTCACTCAGGGTGCCTGATGACTCACTCAGGGTGCCTGATGACTCACTCAGGGTGCCTGATGACTCACTCAGGGTGCCTGATGACTCACTCAGGGTGCCTGATGACTCACTCAGGGTGCCTGATGACTCACTCAGGGTGCCTGATGACTCACTCAGGGTGCCTGATGACTCACTCAGGGTGCCTGATGGCTCAGTCAGGGTGCCTGATGACTCACTCAGGGTGCCTGATGACTCACTCAGGGTACCTGATGACTCACTCAGGGTACCTGATGACTCACTCAGGGTGCCTGATGACTCACTCAGGGTACCTGATGACTCACTCAGGGTGCCTGATGACTCACTCAGGGTACCTGATGACTCACTCAGGGTGCCTGATGACTCACTCAGGGTGCCTGATGACTCACTCAGGGTGCCTGATGACTCACTCAGGGTGCCTGATGACTCACTCAGGGTACCTGATGACTCACTCAGGGTGCCTGATGACTCACTCAGGGTGCCTGATGACTCACTCAGGGTACCTGATGACTCACTCAGGGTGCCTGATGACTCACTCAGGGTGCCTGATGACTCACTCAGGGTGCCTGATGACTCACTCAGGGTGCCTGATGACTCACTCAGGGTGCCTGATGACTCACTCAGGGTGCCTGATGACTCACTCAGGGTGCCTGATGACTCACTCAGGGTGCCTGACGTAAACATTACAAACACAGGATGGCAGGTGTGGGCAGCGACCCAGTGACATCACAGACAGGGGGCGCTGTGTCACGGTGGAGGGACACTGTGTCACGGTAGAGGGACACTGTGTCACGGTAGAGGGACACTGTGTCACGGTAGAGGGACACTGTGTCACGGTAGAGGGACACTGTGTCACGGTAGAGGGACACTGTGTCACGGTAGAGGGACACTGTGTCACGGTAGAGGGACACTGTGTCACGGTGGAGGGACACTGTGTCACGGTAGAGGGACACTGTGTCACGGTAGAGGGACACTGTGTCACGGTGGAGGGACACTGTGTCACGGTGGAGGGACACTGTGTCACGGTAGAGGGACACTGTGTCACGGTAGAGGGACACTGTGTCACGGTAGAGGGACACTGTGTCACGGTAGAGGGACACTGTGTCACGGTAGAGGGACACTGTGTCACGGTAGAGGGACACTGTGTTACGGTAGAGGGACACTGTGTCACGGTAGAGGGACACCACTTAAGTTTAAGTGGGTGACAACAGATTTATGCTAATCAAAATCACTTCTTCTCTTAAATATATTATGTGTAATTTGCATCACTCTGGTGATGACTTCAGAAGTGTCTCTCCCCATCCCACAACCCATCCCACAACCCATCCCACAACCCATCCCACAACCCATCCCACAACCCATCCCACAACCCATCCCACAACCCATCCCACAACCCATCCCACAACCCATCCCACAACCCATCCCACAACCCATCCCACAACCCATCCCACAACCCATCCCACAACCCATCCCACAACCCATCCTACAACCCATCCCACAACCCATCCCACAACCCATTCCACAGCCCATCCCACAACCCATCCCACAACCCATCCCACAATCCATCCCACAACCCATCTCACAACCCATCTCACAACCCATCCCACAACCCATCCCACAATCCATCCCACAACCCATCCCACAACCCATCCCACAACCCATCCCACAACATATCCCACAACCCATCCCACAACCCATCCCACAACCCATCCCACAACCCATCCCACAACCCATCCCACAACCCATCCCACAACCCATCCCACAACCCATCCCACAACCCATCCCACAACCCATCCCACAACCCATCCCACAACCCATTCCACAACCCATCCCACAACCCATCCCACACCCATCCCACAACCCATCCCACAACCCATCCCACAACCCATTCCCATTGTTGTGATCACGTCATTGTGTATATCTCATACCCAGTCATCATATCCCATTAATGTTATTAATTAATAATCAAAACAATGATATATATATACATGTATATATATATATATATATATATATATATATATATATATATATATATATATATATATATATATATATATATATATATATATATATATATATATATGTTGTTTTAATACACCTTTCCCATCACCTCCCTTCTACCTTTCTCTTCCACGTTTCTTCCCTCTATATCCTACCTTTCCCCCATCGTTCCATCCCTCCCATCTTTCTTCCCTCTCTCCATCCCTCTCTCCATCCCTCCCTCCATCCCTCCCTCCATCCCTCCCTCCATCCCTCCCTCCATCCCTCCCGCTTGTCTCCATCATCAACGCCACCATCTTCTGTTTCAGCCCCCGACTGTGATACCCCAGCAGGCCAAGGTAGAGTGACGCACGCTCTCCAGTACTCTCTCTCTCTCTCTCTCTCTCTCTCTCTCTCTCTCTCTCTCTCTCTCTCTCTCTCTCTCTCTCTCTCTCTCTCTCTCTCTCTCTCTTATTTACACAACTGAGTTACAATGCTAATCTATGCTATACTACTTTGTTTTATCAGCTAGTAACTGACACCTACGTCAGTTCATCTAACATTCTTCCCTGACATTATCAATCAAGAGTCTCTAAGTATACGCTAGCACTAAAGTAGGGTTAATATAATTACTAGAAAAACAATAACATTTCCTGCAGTAATAAATACATATCTTTCAATACTGGAATTACATTAATCCCCAGAACTAAGAGGCTAATACAGATACAAATTTGTTGTTGTTATTCAGTGTTTGCCAAAATGAGGTAATTTGAACCTTCTTCACCACCAGAAGCGATTTATTTACACAGCTTTTAAATAAGAAACTCTATATGTAAACTCTATATGTATGTATGAAACATGAAATAGGTAAAGGATGGTGTTGTTACAAGCTGTGGGCTAAATATCTCGTTCCATTAATTGACTTTCCCTAATTACCAACACGAAATAAGGAACAGGATGATGTTGTTACAAACTATCGTTCAAAGATTTCATTTCGTTAACTGACTTGACTTAATTAACATTTGAATGTTGTACAAACATACTTCCAAATCTGAGTTATTCTAGGAAAGAATGATATCAGATGAAGTGATGTTCTGGAGAAGGGTACAGCCAGAGTGTGGGTACCGTGGGTTGGTCTTGTGGAATAAAACCTGTATTCTTGCCGACCGCGAAACTGGAGCCAGGTATAACATTGGCCCTGACCATAACAATATCTCTCCTATACTGAAGACTCTGATGTAATGACAGATCCTACAAAACTGTCCCCAAATGAGAGTAAGTCACTTTGCAAGGTTCTCTGTTCTGTCCAAAAGTCTTAGATGAAATGTGGCTTAAGGCAATCCAAGAAAGTGGGAGCACATTTGTGCCTTGTACAGAGTTTTGCAGCCTCTGCTGTCACGCAGATAAAATATACGCCTTACTGCTGTTAACTTCCTGGATGCCTTGTCTGTAAGGCAGCTAAGAAGGGACACTTCACAGATTCTTCATAGACATTTTGGAATCATATTTCAGTTCTATGATATCCACCTCAACCAAGGGCTCCAATACCTTTCCACTCATTCTTACCACTGCTACAGTATTAACATCTGAAGCAAATGTAACCTAAACCATACCCCCGGCCGGGATTGAACCCGCGGTCATAGAGTCTCAAAACTCCAGCCCGTCGCGTTAGCCACTAACCTGTAACCTGTAACCTGTAACCTGCCAGTCGTTTTTTCCCAGGTTAATATACTGTAGCTGGAAGCTGGTGATTTATGTGCCTGAGAGCAGCTGGCATTTCCTCTCTAGCACAGGTATTTGTTAGAGTAGTCACCTACATATTCATGAGATTCTAGGATGAGATAAAGTAGGCCTTTGAAGCAGACTCTCCATAACAATGGACCAAGAGTGCCTGGCACCTACAGTATCCACTGCTATTGCACAGTTGATCATGGGTTCATCCAGTAACTGGTGCCACCTAGTGGAGAGGTTTAACAGAAGATCAGCTGCAGATTGACCTTTTCTAAAGCCATATTGATGGTCCCAAAGAAGCGAGTGGTAGTTAAAAAAGATGTCGTTTACCATGAAATTATTGTCTTAAGAATTTTGCTAGTGATTGACAAGAATGACACTGGTCTGTAGTTGCTGATTTGTCCTCTGCTTTTGTGAGAAAGAATTACATTTTTCCTCTGCTTTTGTGAGAAAGAATTACATTTTTCCTCTGCTTTTGTGAGAAAGAATTACATTTTTCCTCTGCTTTTGTGAGAAAGAATTACATTTTTCCTCTGCTTTTGTGAGAAAGAATTACATTTTTCCTCTGCTTTTGTGAGAAAGAATTACATTTTTCCTCTGCTTTTGTGAGAAAGAATTACATTTTTCCTCTGCTTTTGTGAGAAAGAATTACATTTTTCCTCTGCTTTTGTGAGAAAGAACTACATTTGCTTCTTTCCACCGCCCACAGGATGGGTATGGGGTGCATAATGAAGATATTAAACTAACTAACCACAGAAAAGACCAGATACACTTCAGCAGCAGAGCTTATAGATATGAGTTAAAAGTGATGATAGCATGTCTGTACATCTATGCAGCTATATTGGACTCTTCTTATCTAGGTCCACAGTATTTTCTTGATCCAGGGATTTAAGGATGAGATATACTTCATCCTGGCTTACTGACACCAATGATAACCTTGACACAGTTCTTGCGGCTAGCAAAGGAGGTTCCCTAAGTAAATCAGGGACTTCCTACTCCCTCCCTTTTCCCTTCCTACCCCTTTCTCTGCCCCTACGTACTTGATTGATTAAATGAATGAATGAGCGGTTAAACAATTCAATACATGAATGAAATTCCTTCTCCTCTTACTCCTCTTCACATACTCTCACCCCCTCCTCACCTCCCCTTCATAATCCTCTCCCCTTCCTTCAGAGGGTATTGAAGGCTGGTTGTGGATTTATGGGGATTAATGTAAACTTTTCTCTGTGTCTCGTGCTGGGGATTACTCTCTCTCTCTCTCTCTCTCTCTCTCTCTCTCTCTCTCTCTCTCTCTCTCTCTCTCTCTCTCTATTATTATTATTATTATTATTATTATTATTATTATTATTATTATTATTATTATTATTATTATTATTATTATTATTATTATTATTACTATTACTATTATTAAGCATCAGACTCCTGTGGTCTGAAAGTACTCTTGTGGTCCGGAAATATTCTTGTGGTCCGAAGTACTCCTTTGGTCTCGAGTATAAGTATTGCAAGAGACCTCTCCTTAATACGATCATTCTCAATTAATGTTTTCCCAGAAGCTGCAAGCTTTCCCAATGGCTCCTTTCCAAACGCTTAAGGTCTTTCATTCCCAAGAGCTCTATGCTCTTTCATCCCATTGTCAGACAATTATCCCTAGATAGTTAAACCAAGTGACTTGACCCTGACCTCTGTGTTAGGAGGATAGGATGGAGGATTGAGGAGAGTGGGGAGTCCCTAGTGAGAACAATAACAACCTCGGGTAGTAGTGGCTGAGGGCCCTTTGTGTATTAATTGATGTTTAAGGTGGTGGATAAGGTGAGCAGTGAGACACCTGGTGACCTCGTGGGCGAGAAGGTCATTAAGGTGACCTGGCTTGACCCCCCTCCCTAGCTAGCACGTGGCGACCTCAAGGGTGAGGAGGTCATTGACCTGAGGTGACTTGTTTTGACCCCATTGTCTTGTTGGTTGATTCCTACTAAAGTTAACCAATTTCCTGACTCGGTTAAAAACTCGAATTTTTCCCCCAATCTTCCATTACATGTCTCTCCCATTCCTCTATTTCGTTTAATCCTCTGCCCATTCTCAGGTCATTACCCCTCCTTTGTTCTCTCCCTTTATCACCTTCCCACACTTCTTTCCTCCTCTCCCTTCCCTTCACCCCTTTTCTTCTTTTCCCCTCTTCATTCACACCCTTTAACACCAATTCTCTTTTCATCCACACCACCAAATCTTTCCATCTTTCCACCTCTTTCCCCCTAATAGTAGTAGTAATAATAGTAGTAATAACAGTAGTAGTAATAGTAGTAGTAATAATAGTAGTAGTAATAGTAGTAGTAGTAGTAGTAGTAGTAGCAGTGGTAGTAGTAGTAGAAGTAGTAACAGTAGTAGTAGTAGTAGTAGTAGTAGTAGTAGTAACAGTAGTAGTAGTAGTAGTAGTAGTAGTAGTAGTAGTAGTAGTAGTAGTAGTAGTAGTAGTAGTAACAGTAGTAGTAGTAGTAGTAGTGGTAATAATAATAGTAATAGCAAAAATAATAGCATCACGAGTTTACTGAGAATCTGGAGGTTTGTATAGTCTATATTTCATACTTTTTGTTACATATCGTATATCGCATATTGTTTGTTGTATGTTATTACCAAGACACGTAATTACTTCAGAAAGAAAATTTAAATGATCTCAGTGGGCAGTTTTCAACCTGTTCAGTTGTAAGGATACACACACACGTACGCACATACACATACACACACATACACACTGTATTTTGTTTCACTTCTTAAAATTAAAAGAAAAAAAGCGGTCACTTTGTCGAAAAAGTCTAGACGCCAGTCACAACTTCCTAAAACGACATGTGCGGAAAGTTGTCGATAAATGTCTAAAACACAGACAGGGACGACTATAATTGGTGTGGTAAACAATTTTCCGCTGAATGAGGCGCACCAAGAGAAGGTCGCACACTTTAAACTTTACAAGTCATCCATAGCAAACTTTATCTTAGGTAGTAATTGGGTAAAATTGTCCCATCTGAGTCAGTTCTGACGCACCAGGTTTCTTTCGACATTCTGGGATGGACAACTCGAGCCTGTGTATGACAGAGGATCAAGCCTTCTGTAATCCAGGCACTGGAGAACCCACACGGACGCAGAGTGGAGTTTTCTTCACTCCTTGATGAATTAAGTCAGGCAGGGAAATTTCTCATAGCCACTTTTAGGATTGGATGTATACCTCCTGTCTCCCTCAGCTGTGGCAGCGATTGTAACAGTGAGACAACAGCGTTATGGAATGATCTTGTTGAGAATAAATGTCATCAACTCTGTCAACTACTACAGCAGTAACTCGAGATTCCACCACTCTGTGTGATGAATAACTCCAACTGACATAGCTCTTCACATAAATAGCTAAATAATATCAGACATCACTTTTGTCATGCTGGAACTAACAAAAGTGAGGAGCAGAACACAAAAACTAAGGCTGATGGAACACGAATGATTTATAAACAGACAGGTACAAGCTTTGTTAATAGATACTTTCAAACTGGTTTAGAAAGACATGTAAGCAAACACTAGGGCATATTTATTAGAAAACGTTTCAGTCCTTGAAACCTTGATCACTTCTAACATACAGAGGTTATAAAGATAGTATATATATCTGAAGAGTGAGGATCTGTCCTCTCAGTCTAACCTGGAAACGTATTAATAAAATAACGTGGGAAAGTGCTGATAATATTGTTCCACCGAAGCAAAAAGTAATGACATCGTAGATAACTGGGCAAAAATATCCAGGCTTGAGTCCATCTTACATGGGAACGAACTTAGAGAATGTTTCTGAAAGAAGGTTGAAATTGATTTCTTTTATGAACCAACACACTGATGAGTATGAGTGCCTCTTCACTGAGTATGAATTATACATTACACTAAATAAACGACATATCTTCGCTTGTTTCTGTGTGTTGCTTTGATGTAAAAATCGGTTGTGTGGTCAGAACATACAGGGGGGGGGGGAGAAGAAACATGGCTTGAAACCAAGCTACCTAGCTTTCTGAGGCAACTATAGCTGAGTGTTATCACGACCTGTGGAGACGATATGATAACTCACGATATTTTCAGAACTTTAAGGCAAGGCCCCGATAACACTTTATTAGCGCCGTATAATATTACAGTTACAATGAGGGAGTCCTCTTTATTTTCTACGCAACAGTTTCATTGTTATTACTAAACAACAACAGCCTAATACATTTAGACAAGTCTCCTTAACTTGTCTTCGTAAAACATTTACAAGACTGGAGCTCAATAGATATTGTTACTATACAATGAGACGCCAATTCTCACCTCATCTCTATGGTTCTTATGAGCAGGAAAAGTGTGCAGAATTGTATTCCACCCTCTCATTGCACATTCTTTTACTAGTTTTACCACATTTCTTGATCTAAATTCTGCTTTTGATGCAGTAAATATCTATTTATAGATCCATTAGGAAAGTTCTAAATACGTAGTGCACTGGGGACTCGATGCGATAAAAAGAAAGATGGGTTTCAATTCTGAAGACCAAGAGAACTGTATCGCCATCAAGCAAGAGATCTCTATCTTGAAGGGATACCGTAAACAGAACTGTTATCCTACATGAACTAACCAAGATAAATACTGGTGATAACTTACTCGGTTGGATAACAAGTCATCTGTCAGAGTATCCTCTGTTCTCTACCAAGGTTTTAGAAGTGAATCTACAGAAATAATCCTATTTACACCACAGGGAGAATCTTTCACTCCCATACTACTGAATGTCTTAATATGCTCCTAAATGCTCTACCAACCTCACACAAACATATAGCTGTAAGGTAAACTGCAAACATCACGATCCGTACAACAGGCCGTAAGAAAATGAGTACCATTCTCAATGAAATTCAAGTAATTTGTAATTGACAAGTCCCCGTCATATCTTTGTCTAACACTCACATACTGACACGAAAATAACATCAGCAATGTTAAACCTTACAGATGTCCTGGCAAGGACGAACTCATCAGCAAATTCACCACATTACAACTAAATAAGAAGTACAAAGAGCTTAAATGATCTCAGGATTGTTGCTGGTCACAACCCCAACAAAGGTGCGAGTGTAAGAAAAGTGGGAATGATGTACTTATAAATTAGATCATCAACTGATTATGCTGCTCCCATGTTAATGATAGCTTATGAAAATTCTCTCCCATTCTTGGATGTAATGCAAGTAGAAGCCCTCAAAATTATTCTTGACTCTCCAAAAACTTAATATGAGAAAGAAGCTTGGTGTTCTTAGTATAATCGATAGGATTCCTATTATAATCGATAGGATACTACGTATCGAAATGTATAGAACAATACAGTACTGTTGCCACAAATTTTACTAAAATTCTGGGAGTAAATAAGCATGGATCTAAATGGGTTGTGAAAATCTGCATTTACATTAAGTTTTACAACAAGAATGAACTGCATCAGTGTTGATAACAAGAACATTTAACTCTCCACGGAAGCTGTGTGTACCTTAAATATCGCATGTTGGAAATCCGTCCCCAAAAACCTTAAATCAGTTGCAGAGGTAACTACTGGTGGGGGTGGGGGAAGAGAGAGTGAGAGTGACAGTGAGACAGTGAGAGAGAGTGAGAGAGAGTGAGACAGAAAGAGAGAGAGAGAGAGAGAGAGAGAGAGAGAGAGAGAGAGAGAGAGAGAGAGAGAGAGAGAGAGAGAGAGAGAGAGAGAGAGAGAGAGAGAGAGAGAGAGAGAGAGAGAGAGAGAGAGAGAGAGCGAATAATTGATTATACAACTATACTACGGTCTACAACTTCACTTTACAAACCCAGGAAATAGTATGTTTACCACATGAAGTGCAGAGTGCGTGTACCACAGGCAGTGTAAAGTGCGTGTACCACAGACAGTAGAGTGTTCCTGTACCACAGACAGTAGAGTGTTCCTGTACCACAGACAGTAGAGTGTTCCTGTACCACAGACAGTAGAGTGTTCCTGTACCACAGACAGTAGAGTGTTCCTGTACCACAGACAGTAGAGTGTTCCTGTACCACAGACAGTAGAGTGTTCCTGTACCACAGACAGTAGAGTGTTCCTGTACCACAGACAGTAGAGTGTTCCTGTACCACAGACAGTAGAGTGTTCCTGTACCACAGACAGTAGAGTGTTCCTGTACCACAGACAGTAGAGTGTTCCTGTACCACAGACAGTAGAGTGTTCCTGCACCACAGACAGTAGAGTGTTCCTGTACCACAGACAGTAGAGTGTTCCTGTACCACAGACAGTAGAGAGTGTGTGTACCAGACAGCAGAGAGTGTGTACCACAGACAGTAGAGTGTGTACCACAGACAGGAGAGAGTGCGCGTAACAGAGACAGTAGAGTGTGTACACCACAAACATTAGTGTGTGTGTACCACAGACAGTAGATAGTGTGTGTACCACAGACAGTAGATAGTGTGGGTACCACAGACAGTAGAGAGTGCGTGTACCACAGGCAGTGTAGAGTGCGTGTACCACAGACAGTAGAGAGCGCGTGTACCACAGGCAGTGTAGAGTGCGTGTACCACAGGCAGTGTAGAGTGCGTGTACCACAGGCAGTGTAGAGTGCGTGTACCACAGGCAGTGTAGAGTGCGTGTACCACAGGCAGTGTAGAGTGCGTGTACCACAGGCATTGTAGAGTGCGTGTACCACAGGCAGTGTAGAGTGCGTGTACCACAGGCAGTGTAGAGTGCGTGTACCACAGGCAGTGTAGAGTGCGTGTACCACAGGCAGTGTAGAGTGCGTGTACCACAGGCAGTGTAGAGTGCGTGTACCACAGGCAGTGTAGAGTGCGTGTACCACAGGCAGTGTAGAGTGCGTGTACCACAGGCAGTGTAGAGTGCGTGTACTACAGGCAGTGTAGAGTGCGTGTACCACAGGCAGTGTAGAGTGCGTGTACCACAGGCAGTGTAGAGTGCGTGTACCACAGGCAGTGTAGAGTGCGTGTACCACAGGCAGTGTAGAGTGCGTGTACCACAGGCAGTGTAGAGTGCGTGTACCACAGGCAGTGTAGAGTGCGTGTACCACAGGCAGTGTAGAGTGCGTGTACCACAGACAGTGTAGAGTGCGTGTACCACAGACAGTGTAGAGTGCGTGTACCACAGGCAGTGTAGAGTGCGTGTACCACAGGCAGTGTAGAGTGCGTGTACCACAGGCAGTGTAGAGTGCGTGTACCACAGGCAGTGTAGAGTGCGTGTACCACAGACAGTGTAGAGTGCGTGTACCACAGGCAGTGTAGAGTGCGTGTACCACAGGCAGTGTAGAGTGCGTGTACCACAGGCAGTGTAGAGTGCGTGTACCACAGGCAGTGTAGAGTGCGTGTACCACAGGGAGTCGAGGAAATCTAATAAGCTACCGGATGTAGATTGATTTCCTCTCTTCACTATGCAATTAACTGCATGTTTGTTCTGCCAATAGAGTGCTTGTGTGTGTGTGTGTGTGTGTGTGTGTGTGTGTGTGTGTGTATATATATGTGTATGTGTGTGTGTGTGTGTTGAGGTCGAATTTCAGCTCTTGGCCCCGCCTAGCAGAGTACTATCGACTGGCAGCGAGAACAATTTCAGGATCCTCCTGTACAACACACGCTCTTTGCTACACATGTGCCTGTATTATACACGCTCTTTGCTACACATGTGCCTGTATTATACACGCTCTTTGCTACACATGTGCCTGTATTATACACGCTCTTTGCTACACATGTGCCTGTATTATACACGCTCTTTGCTACACATGTGCCTGTATTATACACGCTCTTTCAACTGTTTAAAGATTACTTTTGTAGATCTACAGATATTTCCCAAGCGCTTTTGCCGTTAGTCTGTTGTTTTAGTCTGTTGTTCTGTTGAAGTTCACTGCTGTAACTGCGTCTATTGTTGCTTCATCTGTTTGGTATAGACTATTCACTGGCTTCCTTGCACTATCTGGCAAGTGTGTTACTATCTGGCTAGTGTTTGACTATCTGGCTAGTGTTTGACTATCTGGCTAGTGTTTGACTATCTGGCTAGTGTTTGACTATCTGGCTAGTGTTTGATTATCTGGCTAGTGTTTGACTATCTGGCTAGTGTTTGACTATCTGGCTAGTGTTTGACTATCTGGCTAGTGTTTGATTATCTGGCTAGTGTTTGATTATCTGGCTAGTGTTTGATTATCTGGCTAGTGTTTGATTATCTGGCTAGTGTTTGACTATCTGGCTAGTGTTTGATTATCTGGCTAGTGTTTGACTATCTGGCTAGTGTTTGATTATCTGGCTAGTGTTTGACTATCTGGCTAGTGTTTGATTATCTGGCTAGTGTTTGACTATCTGGCTAGTGTTTGACTATCTGGCTAGTGTTTGATTAGCAGATGACACTCGAATCTGCATGACAGTGTCTTCCACTGCAGACACTGCAAGGCTCCAGGCGGACATCAACCAAATCTTTCAGTGGGCTGCAGAAAACAATATGAAGTTCAACGATGAGAAATTTCTATTACTCAGATATGGTAAACATGAGGAAATTAAACCTTCATCAGAGTACAAAACAAATTCTGGCCACAAAATAGAGCGAAACACCAACGTCAAAGACCTGGGAGTGATCATGTCGGAGGATCTCACCTTCAAGGACCATAACATTGTATCAATCGCATCTGCTAGAAAAATGACAGGATGGATAATGAGAACCTTCAAAACTAGGGAGGCCAAGCCCATGATGACACTCTTCAGGTCACTTGTTCTATCTAGGCTGGAATATTGCTGCACACTAACAGCACCTTTCAAGGCAGGTGAAATTGCCGACCTAGAAAATGTACAGAGAACCTTCACAGCGCGCATAACGGAGATAAAACACCTCAATTACTGGGAGCGCTTGAGGTTCCTAAACCTGTATTCCCTGGAACGCAGGAGGGAGAGATACATGATCATATACACCTGGAAAATCCTAGACGGACTAATACCGAACTTGCACACGAAAATCACTCACTACGAAAGCAAAAGACTTGGCAGACGATGCACCATCCCCCCAATGAAAAGCAGGGGTGTCATTAGCACGTTAAGAGACCACACAATAAGTGTCAGGGGCCCGAGACTGTTCAACTGCCTCCCAGCACACATAAGGGGGATTACCAACAGACCCCTGGCAGTCTTCAAGCTGGCACTGGAAAAAGCACCTAAAGTCAGTTCCTGATCAGCCGGGCTGTGGCTCGTACGTTGGTTTGCGTGCAGCCAGCAGCAACAGCCTGGTTGATCAGGCTCTGATCCACCAGGAGGCCTGGTCACAGACCGGGCCGCGGGGGCGTTGACCCCCGGAACTCTCTCCAGGTAAACTCCAGGTACTATCTGGCTAGTGTGAGACTATCTGGCTAGTGTTTGACTATCTGGCTAGTGTTTGACTATCTGACTAGTGTTTGACTCTCTGGCTAGTGTTTGACTATCTGGCTAGTGTTTGACTATCTGGCTAGTGTTTGACTATCTGGCTAGTGTGTGACTATCTGGCTAGTGTGTGACTATCTGGCTAGTGTTTGACTATCTGACTAGTGTTTGACTATCTGGCTAGTGTTTGACTATCTGGCTAGTGTTTGACTATCTGGCTAGTGTTTGATTATCTGGCTAGTGTGTTACTATCTGGCTAGTGTGTGACTATCTGGCTAGTGTGTTACTATCTGGTTAGTGAGTGACTATCTGGCTAGTGTGTTACTATCTGACTAGTGTTTGACTATCTGGCTAGTGTGTGACTATCTGGTTAGTGTGTGACTATCTGGCTAGTGTGTGACTATCTGGTTAGTGTGTGACTATCTGGCTAGTGTGTGACTATCTGGCTAGTATGTGACTATCTGGTTAGTGAGCGACTATCTGGTTAGTGAGTGACTATCTGGCTAGTGTTTGACTATCTGACTAGTGTGTGACTATCTGGCTAGTGCGTGACTATCTGGTTAGTGAGTGACTATCTGGCTAGTGCGTGACAAACTGGCTAGTGTGTGACTAACTGGCTAGTGTTTGACTATCTGGCTAGTGTTTGACTATCTGACTAGTGTTTACCTATCTGGCTAGTGTTTGACTATCTGGCTAGTGTTTGACTATCTGGCTAGTGTTTGACTATCTGGCTAGTGTGTGACTATCTGGCTAGTGTGTGACTATCTGGCTAGTGTTTGACTATCTGACTAGTGTTTGACTATCTGGCTAGTGTTTGACTATCTGGCTAGTGTTTGACTATCTGGCTAGTGTTTGAT
>NC_091325.1:3953093-3965593 GCF_038502225.1 Cherax quadricarinatus
AATTCCAGGAGCCAGTTTCTGGACCAGGCCTGCAGCCTGTCCAGATCCCTTTGTAGTTCCGCCTGGTCCTCATCCGACTGAATTCTTTTTATCAACTTCACATCATCTGCAGCCAGGCACACTTCTGAGTCTATTCCTTCCCTCATGTATTTCACATATACCAGAAACAGCACTGGTCCTAGGATTGACCCCTGTGGGACCCCACTCGTCACAGGTGCCCACTCTGACACCTCGCCACGTACCATGACTCGCTGTTGTCTTCCTGACAGGTATTCCCTGATCCATTGCAGTGCCTTCCGTGTTATCCCTGCCTGGTCCTCCAGCTTTTGCACTAATCTCTTGTGTGGAACTGTGTCAAAAACCTTCTTACTGTCCAATCTACCCAACCCTCTCTCTCTCTCTCTTGTCTTACTGCCGTCACCCTGTCATAGAACTCCAGTAGGTTTGTGACACAGAATTTCCCATCCCTGAAATCGTGCTGGTTGTTGCTGATAAGCTCATTCCTTTCTAGGTGCCACCACTCTACTCCTGATAATTTTGTCCATGACTCTGCATACTATACATGTCAGTGACACTGGTCTGTAGTTTAGAACTTCGTGTCTGTTTCCTTTTTTTAAAAATTGGGACTACATTTCTGTCTTCCATATCCATGTGTGTGTGTGTGTGTGTGTGTGTGTGTGTGTGTGTGTGTGTGTGTGTGTGTGTGTGTGTGTGTGTGTGTGTGTGTGTGTGTGTGTGTTTGTGTGCAGTAAGAAATTTTGATTTGTAGATTTCTACTTGCCAAGTTAAAATTTTGTCTTATCTTTCAATCAAATTGAATATTTCTGGCTCCTTTGGAAGCATAAAAGAATATATGTTATGTATCAAGAATCTGCAGAGTTGCTGGACGTTTTCATCTTTTAGTCAGGTTCATAATGATTTTAATTAAGGAAATATCACATTATGTGCTACCCATTTAGGAAAATTGCATTAATTATTACCACCTCCATAAGTTATATTCCAATATTAGAGATGATTTCTGGTTTACTCACAACCGCTTTACTGGTGTCCCGTAGCTTGAACGTTAGAGCACTCAGCTCACACACTGAGGTCCGGGGTTCGAATCTTCTCCGGTACGGCTGGAAAACAACAGGGATGTGTTTCCATAAGACACCTGCTGTCCCTGTCCATGTTCACCTATCAGTTCAAAATGAGTACCTGGGTGTTAGTCAACTGGTGTGGGTCGCATCCTGGGACAAAACTGACCTAATTTGCCAGAAATACTCAGCATAACAAGCGGTTTTCTATATAGTAGTATGTCATTGATGTCAGCTATGGTCTGTATGCCTTGTACATTTACTTGTAGTAAATAAAGATATTATTATTATTATTATTATTATTATTATTATTATTATTATTATTATTATTATTTAATAACTAGATACACATCATCAGTAAAGTGTAGAACACTAAAGTAAAAAACTTTATAAAAATGAAATAAGAGGAATAAATGAAAAAATGGAATAAAATAGAAATAAATGGAAATGAAAATAAAAGGGAAATAAATAGAATAAGAACCTATTAGTGGCTAGTGAATCTTAACCAGCTGTTGCATGTTTGTGGGTAATTAAGAACAGTAAGAATAATAAATACATGTAATCCTGAAACTGATGATATATAGCTGAGTAATGTTCCTGGATCATTACTAAGTTATGTCTAAGAGAGCAAATGGAAGCAAGTTAGAGTTCATTTTAAGTGAAGTTAGGATGCAACTTGGGTCAAGTGAGGATAGACAGTCAAGGAGAGCTCATATCATGAGTTTTAAGAACACAAGATTGGAAGAGCACTGCAATTGGCCCACTGGCCCATGCTAGGCAAGTCCTTCTCAAATATGAACCCATTCTCAAGGTTAATACATTTGACGGTGTCTACCTACCTAGAGAAAGACAGAAAGACAAACCATGCCAAGGGAGGGGATAGAACCCGCGATCAGAGCCAAAAAACTCCAGACCGTCGCGTTAGCCACTGGACCAGCTAGCCACGATAAGATTCATCCAACTAGGTATATTTCTACACCATAGGAAGGTTAGCATAGGCACCACTGTGACCACAAATGCAAGTTTTTACAGACGAATCTCCCGCCAGCGTGGCCGTGACTAGCTCTAGCTCAAGTCCCCTCACAGCCGGCAACATGACTCACGAAATCGTAATGACACGATTGCAAACAAACCATACCACGGGCGGGGATAGAATCCGCGGTCAGAGAGACATAAAACTCCATTGGTGGTCACAGTGGTGCCTATGTTAACCTTGTGTCATTATGATTTCGTGAGTCAAGACAAAGACAATGTCAGTGTAAACAAACCCGGGAATGTGTATATAGGAATGTGTATATAGGAATGTGTATATAGGAATGTGTATATAGGAATGTGTATATAGGAATGTGTATATAGGAATGTGTATATAGGAATGTGTATATAGGAATGTGTATATAGGAATGTGTATATAGGAATGTGTATATAGGAATGTGTATATAGGAATGTGTATATAGGAATGTGTATATAGGAATGTGTATATAGGAATGTGTATATAGGAATGTGTATATAGGAATGTGTATATAGGAATGTGTATATAGGAATGTGTATATAGGAATGTGTATATAGGAATGTGTATATAGGAATGTGTATATAGGAATGTGTATATAGGAATGTGTATATAGGAATGTGTATATAGGAATGGAATGTGTATATAGGAATGTGTATATAGGAATGTGTATATAGGAATGTGTATATAGGAATGTGTATATAGGAATGTGTATATAGGAATGTGTATATAGGAATGTGTATATAGGAATGTGTATATAGGAATGTGTATATAGGAATGTGTATATAGGAATGTGTATATAGGAATGTGTATATAGGAATGTGTATATAGGAATGTGTATATAGGAATGTGTATATAGGAATGTGTATATAGGAATGTGTATATAGGAATGTGTATATAGGAATGTGTATATAGGAATGTGTATATAGGAATGTGTATATAGAAATGTGTATATAGGAATGTGTACATAGAATAATATTCATAGCCTTGTAAATATTATATTTTTTATCAAGATTTCGCTGTATAGCCCTTGTGGTTTAGCGCTTCTTTTTGATTATAATAATAATAATTATCAAGATTTCAACGTATTTAAACTGTCAGTGAGTTCAGCTTTTCCACAACATTGTAAACTAACACTAGGAAGTTGATAAACTAGACACATGAACAAGTAGCTTCATCGGTCCATTACAAAGAAGAATGGTGAAGATCAGAAGGAGTTTGGGGTAATCAGTCCCTCAGCCTGGAATCGATGTACATCGATTAGGAATTAAAATTTCAGTGCTTACTCCCCTTTCGTTATACCGTATATACCTTGAAAGATACATACCTCTTGACATACATATATATACCATGAGAAATACATACCTCAGTGTATATACCCATGAAAGATGGTTACCTTTTGTTATATATAAGCCGAGGGATACACACACATGGTGTATATACACAAATGGTTTGTATACACTGAGAGAGACAAACATCTCCACTTATTTATCGTAAACACAAACATCTCTTCATGTGTGTATATCCTGAGAAATATACACTTTCTGTGTACGTAATATGAGAGATATACACTCAGTGTACATACTCTAATAGATATACACTCTCAGTGTACATACACTTGAAGTATACATCCTGGAAAATACACATCTCTTGAAGTATATATCCTGGGAGATACACATCTCTTGAAGTATATATCCTGGGAGATACACATCTCTAGGTGTATATATACTGATGTGTGGAATATGTACCAGCAATAACTCAGGAGTTATACCAGTTACTCTCACCACTCAGACGAGTGCACCGTGCACGACATTCACTGAGTGCACGGCCCTATTCAAGGACTCACCTCGCCACACATAAACATAGAGTGCACTCGGTTATTACCCAGGCAGCGAGACAATTAAGCGGAAGTGCAACATTTTAACCATGATACCACGGTATAATTATTCCTCCGACACTCATGTATATATAGTCATATATCCTACCAGC
This sequence comes from Cherax quadricarinatus, assembly GCF_038502225.1. NCBI lineage: Eukaryota > Metazoa > Arthropoda > Malacostraca > Decapoda > Parastacidae > Cherax > Cherax quadricarinatus. The sequence continues at coordinate 3,957,165 of NC_091325.1, forward strand.
GGGATTATGTGTCATTTTAATGGAAAATAAAAGGCATGGAAGGGTTGCAAGCCTTTGGAAGTAAGTGGTTTGCTGTCGATAAAAAGGTTGGCAATGGTAGAGGGTACAGGAATGCGCTCAGGAATGATCCACGTGGAGACAGAAACACAGAAGAAGAATTGTTTTGAAATGGAACCCAGAAGGGGATCGAAATATACAGACCAGTTATTATTCTGAGTTCCTGTCTTCAGGTGGGTCATTACTGAGCACTTACAAGTGTTCAAGACACTTCAGTTATCCACATAAGTAGCTATTAGTAACGTTGTCAAGTGAAGACCAGTGTTGTATTAATGTTGGTAGAAATACCGACAATATGTTAGGTAAAAGGACACATGTGCAACTAATGTGACATTTTATTGTGGCAACGTTTCGCTCTCCAGGAACTTTGTCAAGCCATATTGTTTGTAACGGCTTGACAAAGCTCCTGGAGAGCGAAACGTTGCCACAATAAAATATCACATTATTTGCACTTGTGTCCTTTTACATAACAAGACCAATGTTGTAGAGAGAAGCTTTCTTGAGACGTTTCGCCCACTGAATAGGCTATTTCAGTCAATAATTGTGGTACACAACACCCACGAGTAGATGAGTAAGACGTGTGCAACAGTTAGGTAATTTATTCCCGAAACGTTTCGCCTACACAGTAGACTTCTTCAGTCGAGCCAAGAGAAGTCAGAAGCAGGAGTAGAGGTGCAGTAAAGACGATATAATCAGTCCATCTCTACTGCTTTTGCTGCCTCATCTGTACTAGACTGAAAAAGTCTCCAGTGTAGGCGAAACGTTCCGGAATAAAGATACCTAACTGTTGAACAAACTGACTGAAGAAGCCTGTTCCGCAGGCGAAACGTCTCAATAAATTTTATTTTTCTCCAAAATATTTAACTCGAGGAAGCTCCCTCACTTAAATGAAACATTGTATTCAAAAATTATTTTTTTTTTCAACTAACTAAATTTAGTAATGTATACAGGAGAAGGGGTTACTAGCCCCTTGCTCCCGGCATTTTAGTCGCCTCCTACGACAGGCATGGCTGACGGAGTAAGAATTTTTTCCCACTTTCTCATGGAGTAAAAATGATATCCACTACATTTAAATGTCGTATACTCCACTTTCTCGGCATCTATGTGGTATTCCATGATCCAGGCGCCCACGTGCCCTGGAAAACCACAAGAGAGTGGAGTATCGCCGCGGGGTCTCTCAGGTTAACACACTGGTACCCTCTCTACCAGGGCTCTGATGGATAGCCCGCTACTCCATCATCATTTGCATACACATCTCGCCCAGGCTGCTCCTCTCGCTAAATGCCACCAGACACAGCTACCGGTTGTAGTAATTCACACGGGTTAAGCGGTCGCCATTTTTCTGGTCATTATGTCTTAGAAAACGACCCCTGGGGGCCTAGACAAACAGCCGCCTGGTTGCTGTAAAACTCGCAAACGCGAAATTAAGTAAGCGCAGTAAAGTGGTCCATGAGGTCAAGCAGGTAACCTGCCAGCCATCCTCGTCCCAAGGCACCATTTGCTTACACCATTAAATTTACAAACTAAAAGATTTCCAGAGAAATGAGGCGGCGTCTACAGTGATAAGATACTTATTTCTGGTTCCAGTATTAAGGGTGATTCTCACGCTTCATCCTCGCATACAATATGTATACACTGGGAGGTGCATACAGTATGTATACACTGGGAGGTGTATACAGTATGTATACACTGGGAGGTGAATGTCTCTTAGCTGGGAGTTAACCTTTATCCCTATTTTGGTAATGGAAAGGTTACATGCAGCCTTAACGACCCTCGTGGAGTCGAGAGGCTTTCAATCACATTAACCAACCAACCAACCAAGCTTCACATTGAACAAGGCCGTGGAGCTGGATTCTTTTCAAACTGGACACTTCCTCAAGGCCACTTCTTCAGGGTCACTTCTTCAAGGTCACTTCTTCAAGGTCATTTCTTCAAGGCCACATCTTCAAGGTCACTTCTTCAAGGTCATTTCTTCAAGGCCACATCTTCAAGGTTACTTCTTCAAGACATCTTCTTCAAGGTTACTTCTTCAGGGACACTTCTTCAAGGTCACTTCTTCAAGGCCACATCTTCAAGGTCACTTCTTCAAGACATCTTCTTCAAGGTCATTTCTTCAAGGCCACATCTTCAAGGTCACTTGTTCAAGACATCTTCTTCAACCCTACTTCTTCAGGGCCACTTCTTCAAGGTCACTTCTTCAAGGCCACATCTTCAAGGCCACCTCTTTAAGGCCTCTTCTTCAAGGTCACTTCTTCAGGGCCACTTCTTCAAGGTCACTTCCTCAAGGCCACTTCTCCATGGTAACTTCTTCAAGGCTCATGAACTGGTAACATAATATATACCTCGCCACTGTTTTAGTCACCTCTGTATCTGAGTACAGAAGTCTACCGCGTTAAAGAAACGTTTCACAAACATACCAGAAGTGTTACACACGTATCTTATTCCCTGAGGAGGAAACTTACTGATCTATCAAGTATCTTATTCCCTGAGGAGGAAACTTACTGATCTATCAAGTATCTTATTCCCTGAGGAGGAAACTTACTGATCTATCAAGTATCTTATTCCCTGAGGAGGAAACTTACTGATCTATCAAGTATCTTATTCCCTGAGGAGGAAACTTACTGATCTATCAACTGCTACTCTACTACAACTCATTACGAAGCACAACTTTCATCACAAGGATGCGACCCAAGAAAAGCCACTGGGGCAGCACCTTGGTGCCTACCTGCTGTCAGGTACACACCTGTAAGATCAAATTTAAGGACACTTACCCACACGTGTCGCTCAGCCCAGGACTCAATCCCAGGACAAACAGAGGACATAAATTCACACATTTAGGACAGTTACAGGATTGCTGGTTTCTTTTTCTGTCTCATAAACACGCTAGATAACAGGGATATCTTGCTACTCCTACTTGCGCTTTGGTCACACTTCACAGACACGTACATGCATATATATATATACAAACATCTATATATATATATACATATATTTGTATATATATATAATATATATATATATATATATATATACAAAAATATATATATATGCATATATATATATATATATATTATATATACAAATATATATCATATATATATATATATATATATATATATATATATACAGGATTGCTGGTTTCTTTTTCTGTCTCATAAACACGCTAGATAACAGGGATATCTTGCTACTCCTACTTACGCTTTGGTCACACTTCACAGACACGTACATGCATATATATATACAAACATCTAGGTTTTTCTCCTTTTTCTAAATAGCTCTTGTTCCTCTTTATTTCTTCTATTGTCCATGGGGAAGTGGAAAAGAATCTTTCCTCCGTAAGCCATGCGTGTCGTATGAGGCGACTAAAATGCCGGGAGCAATGGGCTAGTAACCCCTTCTCCTGTAGACATTTACTAAAAAAGAGAAGAAGAAAAACTTTATAAAACTGGGATGCTTAAATGTGCGTGGATGTAGTGCGGATGACAAGAAACAGATGATTGCTGATGTTATGAATGAAAAGAAGTAGGATGTCCTGGCTCTAAGTGAAACATAGCTGAAGGGGCTAGGGGAGTTTCGGTGGGGGGAAATAAATGGGATTAAATCTCGAGTATCTGAGAGAGTTAGAGCAAAGGAAGGGGTAGCAGTGATGTTGAATGATCAGTTATGGAAGGAGAAAAGAGAATATGAATGTGTAAATTCAAGAATTATGTGGATTAAAGTAAAGGTTGGATGCGAGAAGTGGGTCATAATAAGCGTGTATGCACCTGGAGAAGAGAGGAATGCAGAGGAGAAAGAGAAATTTTCGGAGATGTTAAGTGAATGTATAGGAGCTTTTGAACCAAGTGAGAGAGAAATTACGGAAGGGAATCTGAATGCTAAAGTAGGAGAAACTTTTAGAGAGGGTGTGGTAGGTAAGTTTGGGGTGCCAGGTGTAAATGATAATGGGAGCCCTTTGATTGAACTTTGTATAGAAAGGGGTTTAGTTATAGGTAATACATATTTTAAGAAAAAGAGGATAAATAAGTATACAACATATGATGTAGGGCAAAATGACAGTAGTTTGTTGGATTATGTATTGGTAGATAAAAGACTGTTGAGTAGACTTCAGGATGTACATGTTTTTAGTGAGGGGCCACAGATATATCAGATCACTTTCTAGTTGTAGCTACACTGAGAGTAAAAGGTAGATGGGATACAAGGGGAATAGAAGCATCAGGGAAGAGAGAGGTGAAGGTTTATAAACTAAAAGAGGAGGCAGTTAGGGTAAGATATAAACAGCTATTGGAGGATAGATGGGCTAATGAGAGCATAGGCAATGGGGTCGAGGAGGTATGGGGTAGGTTTAAAAATGTAGTGTTAGAGTGTTCAGCAGAAGTTTGTGGTTACAGGAAAGTGGGTGCGGGAGGGAAGAGGAGCGATTGGTGGAATGATGATGTGAAGAGAGTAGTAAGGGAGAAAAAGTTAGCTTATGAGAAGTTTTTACAAAGTAGAAGTGATGCAAGGAGGGAAGAGTATATGGAGAAAAAGAGAGAGGTTAAGAGAGTGGTGAAGCAATGTAAAAAGAGAGCAAATGAGAGAGTGGGTGAGATTTTATCAACAAATTTTGTTGAAAATAAGAAAAAGTTTTGGAGTGAGATTAACAAGTTAAGAAAGCCTAGAGAACAAATGGATTTGTCAGTTAAAAATAGGAGAGGAGAGTTATTAAATGGAGAGTTAGAGGTATTGGGAAGATGGAGGGAATATTTTGAGGAATTGTTAAATGTTGATGAAGATAGGGAAGCTGTGATTTCGTGTATAGGGCAAGGAGGAACAACATCTTGTAGGAGTGAGGAAGAGCCAGTTGTGAGTGTGGGGAAGTTCGTGAGGCAGTAGGTAAAATGAAAGGGGGTAAGGCAGCCGGGATTGATGGGATAAAGATAGAAATGTTAAAAGAAGGTGAGGATGTAGTTTTGGAGTGGTTGGTGCAATTATTTAATAAATGTATGGAAGAGGGTAAGGTACCTAGGGATTGGCAGAGAGCATGCATAGTTCCTTTGTATAAAGGCAAAGGGGATAAAAGAGAATGCAAAATTTATAGGGGGATAAGTCTGTTGAGTATACCTGGTAAAGTGTATGGTAGAGTTATTATTGAAAGAATTAAGAGTAGGACGGAGAATAGGATAGCAGATGAACAAGGAGGCTTTAGGAAAGGTAGGGGGTGTGTGGACCAGGTGTTTACAGTGAAACATATAAGTGAACAGTATTTAGATAAGGCTAAAGAGGTCTTTGTGGCATTTATGGATTTGGAAAAGGCGTATGACAGGGTGGATAGGGGGGCAATGTGGCAGATGTTGCAGGTGTGTGGTGTAGGAGGTAGGTTACTGAAAGCAGTGAAGAATTTTTGCAAGGATAGTGAGGCTCAAGTTAGAGTATGTAGGAAAGAGGGAAATTATTTCCCAGTAAAAGTAGGCCTTAGACAAGGATGTGTGATGTCACCGTGGTTGTTTAATATATTTATAGATGGGGTTGTAAGAGAAGTAAATGCGAGGGTCTTGGCAAGAGGCGTGGTGTTAAAGAATCACACACAAAGTGGGAGTTGTCACAGCTGCTCTTTGCTGATGACACTGTGCTCTTGGGAGATTCTGAAGAGAAGTTGCAGAGATTGGTGGATGAATTTGGTAGGGTGTGCAAAAGAAGAAAATTGAAAGTGAATACAGGAAAGAGTAAGGTTATAAGGATAACAAAAAGATTAGGTGATGAAAGTTTGAATATCAGATTGGAGGGAGAGAGTATGGAGGAGGTGAATGTATTCATATATTTGGGAGTGGACATGTGAGCGGATGGGTCTATGAAAGATGAGGTGAATCATAGAATTGATGAGGGGAAAAGAGTGAGTGGTGCACTTAGGAGTCTGTGGAGACAAAGAACTTTGTCCTTGGAGGCAAAGAGGGGAATGTATGAGAGTATAGCTTTACCAACGCTCTTATATGGGTGTGAAGCATGGGTGATGAATGTTGCATCGAGGAGAAGGCTGGAGGCAGTGGAGATGTCATGTCTGAGGGCAATGTGTGGTGTGAATATAATGCAGAGAATTCGTAGTTTGGAAGTTAGGAGGAGGTGCGGGATTACCAAAACTGTTGTCCAGAGGGCTGAGGAAGGGTTGTTGAGGTGGTTCGGACATGTGGAGAGAATGGAGCGAAACAGAATAACTTCAAGAGTGTATCAGTCTGTAGTGGAAGGAAGGCGGGGTAGGGGTCGGCCTAGGAAAGGTTGGAGGGAGGGGGTAAAGGAGGTTTTGTGTGCGAGGGGCTTGAACTTCCAGCAGGCATGTGTGAGCGTGTTTGATAGGAGTGAATGGAGACAAATGGTTTTTAATATTTGACGTGCTGTTGGGGTGTGAGCAAAGTAACATTTATGAATGGGTTCAGGGAAACCGGCAGGCCGGACTTGAGTCCTGGAGATGGGAAGTACAGTGCCTGCACTCTGAAGGAGGGATGTTAATGTTGCAGTTTAAAAACTGTAGTGTAAAGCACCCTTCTGGCAAAACAGTGATGGAGTGAGTGATGGTGAACGTTTTTCTTTTTCGGGCCACCCTGCCTTGGTGGGAATCGGCCAGTTATTTTTCCGCTCTATTGTATGGCCGGAGTTTGTAGTACACTTTTTAATTCTTTTATACACTATCTTTTATTAGGAAGATGAGTTGTGTACAACGCTGCGTATATTGATGAGTATATCTTTCTTGCTGTGTGTGCATTGAGAAGAGCAGTGCATGTACGAGTGGAGGGATATATGTCTCAGTATGTGCAACATCATGGTGTCTTGATTCAGAGGACATCTACATGACCTTCTTCACGACTTCTACAACTAGCCCATCAATGTGGGAAGGACCTACTTCCACTGGGGAATCCCGCCTACCAGTGACTATGCCCTCGTCTGCTACACGTCCCTATTCACTGACGCCTATATAAGCGCCAGTCTCCTTACCTGTGCTTCAGAATCTCTACAACCACGGTGTTGTAAACACCACCTCCAAGGCTGAGGGACTGATTACCTCATCTTTTGTATAAAGTTCTTTTGTTTTATAATTATGTCCAAGAATCTGTATTGATAAAGCCACTGGATGGCGAAACGCTTACAATAAAGATCACTAGATGTTGCACAAGTGTCTTAACTTACATCATGTTTCAGTATATATACACTTGGAGTTTGCTAAATCCTAATAAGCCCAGATTTTAAGAATTATAATATTCTTGCCAGGTGGTAGACAGGTGACGTGTAGACCGTGTGTGTGTGTGTGTGTGTGTGTGTGTGTGTGTGTGTGTGTGTGTGTGTGTGTGTGTGTGTGTGTGTGTGTGTGTGTGTGTGTGTGTGTGTGTGTGTGTGTGTATCTATGTACTCACCTATAAGTGACTGCAGGGGTCGACCTATAGCTCCTGTCCCCGCCTTTTCCCTACTCGCTACCAGGTTACTCCCACTCATGCCTAAGTATACATATCTGCACATACGTTCGGGCTTCGGTACATAAATACACAAAATAAAGCCCTATATTTATGGCAGAATTTTTCCCCCCTCTGATAACAAAAACAAAAACACATATAAAACCAGAAATTTTGTTTTCCAAAACCATGCGCAGACAGCGAAGCAAAAAAAAAAAATCAGCACAAATTCCCGCAATTTGGCAGTTACAAAGAAACACGTAGACACTACAGAGGGGAAAAAACTCACGGCCGACCTTTTTTTTCCCCTCCCTCAGTTTCGGGACGAAGTTTGAAAGCGAGAGTTGACGAGGAGTATTCAGAGCTCAACAAGCCCCGAGTTCTTTCAAGAGTAGAGAAATTAAGGGAGACATTAATGAGTGAAATTTGCCTGACATCAAAAGGTCTCACTCACCCCGCTGCGAAGTCGTTGGAGCTTAGATTGTGACTTCATTTGACCAATTTTTTTCCCTAAGGGAGGGAGGAAGGGGAAAACTAAAGTAAAGAGAAGGACTAGTCAATAAAATATAGATTTTTACTCTGCTTTATTATATGTAACGATATTGAACTTAAGAACACCAAACACTTTTTATTGATGGAAAATGATGAATCACGAGCCATTGATGAGTCGTCGTAGCAGTAGTAATAAGAGTAGCAGTAGTGGTAGTTATAGTAGTAGTAGTAGTAATAGTAGTAGAAGTAGTGATAGCAGTAGCAACAGCAGCAGTAGTAATAGTAGTAGCAACAGCAGCAGCAGCAGTAGTAATAGTATCAGTAATAATAGTAGTAGCAGTGCAGTAATTCTAGCCAAGGTGACTTTTTATTCACAGGCAGGCGCAGGCAGGCGCAGGCAGGCGCAGGTAGGCGCAGGTAGGCGCAGGTAGGCGCAGGCAGGCGCAGGCAGACGCAGGCAGGCGC
>NC_091325.1:3970593-4013093 GCF_038502225.1 Cherax quadricarinatus
GACTATTTTTTTTTTACCTAATGCACGATATATTACCTGTGTGATGGAATGGGACATGGAAATATAGGTGACTTTTGTCTTACCATAGAACTACCATATAGAGTACAATAGCAGCACAGGTTAATAGTTTTTCTAATTTTAAATAAACAAATGGTTATATTATTAATACATTCAGGGGAAAGTATAAACCGGAAGGGGTTATACACCCCCTGGGGAAGGGAAGGTGATGAGAGTGAATGCTACGAAGGGTAGGTTTAGCTTAAATTCCTTGGATAAAGAACCCTTTATTAACATCGAGGTACCCCCTTGAAGGGATAAATTAGCTAACGGATCTCCCGAAAAATTTTCATTAATCTGGGACAATAACGGATAATACTTCGCGTGTGGGCTTGGTATTCGATGAATCAAATGCGTTGGCTGCCCACCTGATGGATGGGACAAGTGCGTGCTTACTTTCCTGAAGTAATGTGCCACGTCTTAGTCTGGAAATACCTGGCTCCTTGAGGTGATGGCCAGGGGTTGAGGGGGACCTTGGCGACGTAGTGACGGACTGCTGAGTGACTGGTGACTGAATAATGAGTGACTGGCGACTGGTCGCCACCAAGCTAGACAAAGAAGGTCTTTGCATGCTCTGCCTCTGAGCAGCGGGAGTCTACTCCCTAGTGCAAGAAAATCTGTATATGTTGTACTGTGTAATGTTGAAGAGGAACTCAGTGAATGGTACACAAATTAGATTTACCCTCGTGTCATCTCTTTGGGAAATTTGAAAAGGCTCTACATACCATCATAGCGGCTGGCAAAGAGCTAAAATGGGCTGACTGGAGTGAAAGAGGGGGGGGGGAAGGGGGTTGAATCTGAGAAGAATCTCTCTAGCGTGGGCCAATAGGCCCATTCTTATAATGGTATTGTATAATGGTATTGTATATCATCAAGGCCCGGTCCGTGACCAGGCCTTGCGTTGGATCAGGGCCTGACACGGCAACACCATGGTATTGGTAGAGGGAGCCTTCTACAACTCCTTTGTTAAACAACTGCTCATCATCACCTACTTACACAAGTGGGCCCCGCTCATCTGTGTCCTCAACTCCAGCTGCTTCACCTTACTTCGGCCCTAATATATTGTATAAGATCTGCCCGCAGGTCTGTGCTTTAACTTGAGGGACAGACCACCTCCTACCAAGGATGACGAATTGATCACACCAAAACATCTACTGTGTTACATTCACCTGTATTAGACTGAAGAAGGATGTTGTGCAGGCGTAACCTTCCGGCGATAAAGATACCCAAGCTTTACTCATGTGTCTTATTCATCAACTTGTCGGTATTGCATACCATCAACAACACGTTACTTATATTCTTACGTTGTAACTCCGCTGAGACACGCAAGTGATCCATACTGGGGTCTACCTGTGCTAATGTACTACACACACTCAGACTTAACGTAGCTAGTCACAGTAACTTACTGACTTAACGTAGATAATCACAGTTACTTACTGACTTATCGTAGCTAGTCACAGCGACTTACTGACTTATCGTAGCTAGTCACAGCGACTTACTGGCTTATCGTAGCTAATCACAGTGACTTACTGACTTATCGTAGCTAGTCACAGCGACTTACTGGCTTAACGTAGCTAATCACAGCGACTTACTGACTTATCGTAGCTAGTCACAGCGACTTACTGGCTTAACGTAGCTAATCACAGCGACTTACTGACTTATCGTAGCTAGTCACAGCGACTTACTGACTTAACGTAGCTAGTCACAGCTACTTAACGTAGCTAGTCACAGCGACTTATTGACTTAACGTAGTCACAGCGATTTACTGACTTAACGTAGCTAGTCACAGCGACTTACTGACTTAACGTAGCTAGTCACAGCTACTTAACGTAGCTAGTCACAGCGACTTCCTGACTTAACGTAGCTAGTCACAGCGACTTACTGACTTATCGTAGCTAGTCACAGCTACTTACTTAACGTAGCTAGTCACAGCGACTTACTGACTTATCGTACCTAGCCACATCGACTTACTGACTTATCGTAGCTAGTCACAGCGACTTACTGACTTATCGTAGCTAGTCACAGCGACTTACTAGTTAGTTTTTTACGCCTTTAGTCACCATATTGTTTATTAAAAACAGTACTGCACCTCTACATTCACTTCAGGAGCACTCCAGTACCTATAATGGAGAGACTGGTTCTTCACTGGTCCTGACACATAAAAAAATATATTTTCGAACATTATTATAATCAAAATATGTTTTATATATATTTTTAAGCACTTTTGAAAATCAATATTTCGGGCAATTTTCACTATTTTTTTCACAGTGGTCGTTTTGCATATTGTGATAACACCTGTTTACTGTGATTTTATTGCGCGCACACACACACACACACACACACACACACACACACACACACACACACACACACACACACACACACACACACACACACACACACACACACACACACACACACACACACACACACACACACACACACACACACAGATTGGACACAGTAACAAGGGGACACAGTTGGAAGCTGAAGACACAGATGAATCACAGGGATGTTAGGAAGTATTTCTTCAGCCACAGAGTAGTCAGTAAGTGGAATAGTTTGGGAAGCGATGTAGTGGAGGCAGGATCCATACATAGCTTTAAGCAGAGGTATGATAAAGCTCACGGCTCAGGGAGAGTGACCTAGTAGCGATCAGTGAAGAGGCGGGGCCAGGAGCTCGGACTCGACCCCCGCAACCTCAACTAGGTGAGTACAACTAGGTGAGTACACACACACACACGTATATATATATATATATATATATATATATATACATATATATATATATATATATATATATATATATATATATATATATATATATATATATATATATATATATATATATATATATATATATATATATATATATATATATATATATATACCCTCGAATTTAGTCCTGCCTTTTCTGTATGCAAAACTATTTTTATTATCTATAAAATGTATTTTTTGTTAATATTTCCCATAGGAAATAATGTAAATCTAATTAAACCATTCCAGACACCCAAAAATATTAACAAAAAATACATTTTATAGAAAATAAAAATAGTTTTGCATACAGAAAAGGCAGGACTAAATTCGAGGGTCCACTGTGTAAAATCACATTTGTAACGTATGGTGACCCAAAGAATGAAACTCATTCAGCATTATTCATACAATAGTTGCCCTGCCAGAAGTGTCCAGACATTATAAATCAAATAACTGGGTGATCTGGAATCTCTCCACCCAGTATGACACATCTGAAGTCAACTCTTGTCAAAACGTCGCAGTGCGAAACGCTTGTAGTCGAAGCAATGCAGTGTACAACGCTTTTAGAGGCAAAATATCGCAGTTTAAAAAGATTTGAAGAAAAGAGTTTCTTAAGTGATTCGTTGCAGTGCGTTAGCGATCGAAATGTAATATGTGACCGAAATGCTTTGTGTCTCAAAGGCAGGGAGGCCGGAACCATTTAAAATATCTGAGATGGAAACATCTCAGCTGTGTAAACAGTTGGCGAAGGGTTATGGCTGTATTTTGTTCGTACACGTTGGAGGAAAAAACATTGTGGTTTGTGTGTGTGTGTAAAATCGTTGAAGTGAGGCGTGTCTTCCGCTGACTGATGGTAATTTTGTCGCCCCCGTAGTAAATTACTGGTCTGACTTGCAATTTCTGGCGGGTGGGCATGGCGGCCTGTTCCAGCTTTTGCTCTCTCTCTCTCTCTCTCTCTCTCTCTCTCTCTCTCTCTCTCTCTCTCTCTCTCTCTCTCTCTCTCTCTCTCTCTCTCTCTCTCTCTCTCTCTCTCTCTCTCTCTCTCTCTCTCTCTCTCTCTCTCTCTCTCTCTTTCTCTGTTTACACAGGGTTTTACAAGGTTAAGTTAAGAATTTCTAACTGTTTTTACAAGCTAAGAGCTGTTACCTACATCATTTTCTCTCTCCCTTTCTCTCTCTTTATTTCCCCCTCTTCTATCGCCCTCCTTTTTCACTGGTGTTGCCAGTTCTCAACACTCGCCTTGTTGCCCAGTCTATCCCACATCCAAAATTATCTGAAGATAAGTTGCAAGAGATTCGAAGACTAACCCAAAAGGATTCTTTCAGGTATACAGAAGTAAGATCAGGGACAAGATAGGCCCACTCAAAAGTTCCTCGGGTCAGCTCACTGACAGTGATAAGGAAATGTGTAGAAGTTTTAACACATACTTCCTCTCAGTTTTTACACAGGAGGATACCAGCGATATTCCAGAAATGATAAATTATGTGGAACAGGACGATAATAAACTGTGCACGATTAGGGTCACAAGTGACATGGTCCTTAGGCAAATAGATAAATTAAAACCTAACAAATCCCCAGGCCCTGATGAACTGTATGCAAGGGTTCTAAAGGAATGTAAAGAGGAGCTTAGCAAACCTTTGGCTAATCTTTTCAACATATCATTACAAACTGGCATGGTGCCAGGTAAGTGGAAAATGGCAAATGTGATACCTATTTTCAAAGCAGGTGACAGGTCCTTAGCTTCAAACTATAGACCAATAAGCCTAACCTCCATAGTGGGAAAATTTATGGAATCAATAATTACCGAGGCAGTTCGTAGCCACCTTGAAAAGCATAAATTAATCAACGAATCTCAGCATGGTTTTACAAAGGGGCGTTCCTGCCTTACGAATTTGTTAACTTTTTTCACTAAGGTATTTGAGGAGGTAGATCATGGTAATGAATATGATATTGTGTACATGGACTTCAGTAAGGCTTTTGACAGGGTCCCACATCAGAGACTATTGAGGAAAATTAAGGCACATAGAATAGGAGGAGAATTTTTTTCCTGGATAGAGGCATGGTTCACAAATAGGCAGCAGAGAGTTTGCATAAATGGGGAGAAATCAGAGTGGGGAAGCGTCACGAGCGGTGTTCCACAGGGGTCAGTGTTGGGCCCCCTGCTGTTCACAATCTACATAAACGACATAGATGAGGGCATAAAGAGCGACATCAGCAAGTTTGCTGATGACACCAAAATAGACCGTCGAATTCATTCTGACGAGGACATTAGAGCACTCCAGGAAGATTTGAGTAGACTGATCCAGTGGTCGGAGAAGTGGCAGATGCAGGGTAATATAGACAAATGCAAAGTTCTCAATGTTGGACAGGACAATAACCATGCAACAAATAAACTAAATAATGTAGATCTTAATATTACGGATTGCGAAAAAGATTTAGGAGTACTGGTTAGCAGTAATCTGAAACCAAGACAACAGTGCATAAGTGTTCGCAATAAAGCTAATAGAATCCTTGGCTTTACATCAAGAAGCATAAATAATAGGAGTCCTCAGGTTGTTCTTCAACTCTATACATCCTTGGTTAGGCCTCATTTAGATTATGCTGCACAGTTTTGGTCACCGTATTACAGAATGGATATAAATGCTCTGGAAAATGTACAAAGGAGGATGACAAAGTTGATCCCATGTATCAGAAACCTTCCCTATGAGGATAGACTAAGGGCCTTGAATCTTCACTCTCTAGAAAGACGTAGAATTAGGGGGGATATGATTGAGGTGTATAAATGGAAGACAGGAATAAATAAAGGGGATGTAAATAGTGTGCTGAAAATATCTAGCCTAGACAGGACTCGCAGCAATGGTTTTAAGTTAGAAAAAATCAGATTCAGGAAGGATATAGGAAAGTACTGGTTTGGTAATAGAGTTGTGGATGAGTGGAACAAACTCCCAAGTACAGTTATAGAGGCCAGAACGTTGTGTAGCTTTAAAAATAGGTTGGATAAATACATGAGTGGGTGTGGGTGGGTGTGAGTTGGACCTGATTAGCTTGTGCTACCAGGACGGTTGCCGTGTTCCTCCCTTAAGTCAATGTGACCTGACCTGACTAGACTTAAGAAATCGTAATGACACGATTGCAAATAAACCATACCCCCGGCTGGGATTGAACCCGCGGTCATAGAGTCTCAAAACTCCAGCCCGTCGCGTTAGCCACTAGACCAGCTAGCCACAATAAGATTCATCCAACTAGGTATATTTCTACACCATAGGAAAGTTAGCACAGGCACCTCTGTGACCACAAATGCAAGTTTTTACAGACGAATCTCCAGCTAGCGTGGCCGTGACGAACTCTAGCTCAAGTCCCTTCACTGCCGTCAACATGACTTAAGAAATCGTAATGACACGATTGCAAATAAACCATACCCGACGGGCTGGAGTTTTGAGACTCTATGACCGCGGGTTCAATCCCAGCCGGGGGTATGGTTGACCTGACTAGGTTGGGTGCATTGGCTTAAGCCGGTAGGAGACTTGGACCTGCCTCGCATGGGTCAGTAGGCCTGCTGCAGTGTTCCTTCTTTCTTATGTTCTTATGTTCTTATGAAAGTCACAGTACCGTGGCTGGAGCGATTATCCATTAAGAAATGGTACTTAAGAGAAGCACTTTTTGACGATGTTTCACTCCATCCTGGGCTTGATAATGGTCCAGGACGGACAGAAACATCGTCATAAGCTTCTCTCTCTTATGTGCGGGTTATCTGTGTATTGTTCCAGTCACGGAACAATATATATATATATATATATATATATATATATATATATATATATATATATATATATATATATATATATATATATATATATATATATATATATATATATATATATATATATATATATATATATATATATTTGATCTACGTAGTGTTACATCAATTTCAGATGTTTTTTGGTCACCGTTTTCGAACCTCCAGTAGAAAGTTCAGTACTTTTGGGGCTTATATAAGCATGGAGTTTCTTCCTTGGTTGAGTTGATCATGTGAGGCATAATAGAGATAGTTGCTTCTTGTAATGTGTCTATGGTTACTGTTGTAGCGCTCAAAGACGAGTTTCAGAACCAGGTTATTATTGGTACTGAGTGTACTGTGTATTTTGTATGTGCAGTAGTAAGTATGTATGCTTTGTATGTTGAGTAAACTTGAACTTTTCTATAGTGTGTGTACTCACCTATTTGTACTCACCTATTTGTGGTTGCAGGGGTCGATTCACAGCTCCTGGCCCCGCCTCTTCGCTGATTGCTACTAGGTCCTCTCTCTCCCTGCCCCATGAGCTTTATCATACCTCGCCTTAAAACTATGTATGGTTCCCGCCTCCACTACTTCACTTTCTAGGCTATTCCACGGCCTGACTACTCTATGACTGAAGAAATACTTCCTAACATCCCTTTGATTCATATGAGTCTTCAACTTTCAATTGTGACCTCTTGTTTCTGTGTCCCTTCTCTGGAACATCCCGTGTGTGTTTGTGTGTGTGTGTGTGTGTGTGTGTGTGTGTGTGTGTGTGTGTGTGTGTTGCCTTGAACCTGACTGAGTGATCATTCTAAGAGCAAGTTTTTCTTAAGTTACGATGGGTTTAAGGTGACTGGCTGTTGCAGATCTCCCAGCATATATACCACAAGAGAGTAGCACAGAATCAGTTATGTGCTCTGAGGTATATATTAGCGTACGCTTTAAAAAGAACAGCCGCTGTTTTATGAACTTTCTAAGACGTATGGGATGTGTGTGTGTGTGTGTGTGTGTGTGTGTGTGTGTGTGTGTGTGTGTGTGTGTGTGTGTGTGACCTGAATTTTGGTTTGTTTTCAAGGTGAATACGTAAAAAAATTTCCCTCATTTTATGTCTCATTGTGTGTATTACGTATTTTTATGTTCACTCTAACATTTTTAAATTTATTCTTGAACACTGCGCAGAAGGTCATATCAATATTGACTGGTTGTTTGTTGGTAATCGTCCAAATAGACAACTTTACGAGTAGGTCATTAAGGTCATTAAGACAGCTGGGGACAAAAGCTGCGTCATATGCAGACAGAACTGGCTAAAGTTCCTGGGGAAGCACTGAGAAGGTCACTGCTGTAGATGGGGAATAACAGAGGTCCAAGGACGCTGCCTTGTGGCACCTCTGTGTTGATAGGTAGAATTAATAATCACATGATGGTGTGTGTTAGTAACGTAGGACTTTACATGTACTCACCTAGTTGTAGTTGCAGGGGTCGAGTCACAGTGTGTGACAGCATGATCTCTGAATCCATAATGCTCTGGCTTTTAAAAATTTTTGTTAGCAAGGGGTTCATTGTTGGCCCCTGTTAAATGTTAAAACCCATTTTGTTGTAATTGTCAAGGCTTCTTGTAGAGGCTTGAATTTTCTGTTGGAATAAGGGAACGCTTGAGTTAATATCTTCAAAATCCTGCACTTAAGAGAGGAATGTTACGACGACGTTTAGGCCCTTCCTGGACTATTGTCAAGTCTCAGCTGGGGCGAGAAAAGTAGAGAAGGCTTAAAGACTATTTAGCAAGAGTAGGATCCCTTTTTAAGTGCGAGTTGTTCCAGTCATGTTGGTGTGAATTTGTTTCACTATTATCGAGTTAATATCTCGACTGCTGTTAAAATTGTGTGTCAGTCTCTCTCTCTCTCTCTCTCTCTCTCTCTCTCTCTCTCTCTCTCTCTCTTTCTCCAGGTCAATACTACTCTCTCCAGGTAAACTCCAGGTAAACTGATTTCTGTGGCACACTTATTGACCGATTCGTTATCAACGAGGTTCAATACGATTTCTTTAGTTAATAATGTTATTTTCATTATGTCGGAGACCAGGAAGGATGGGAGGGAGGGAGGGCTGTGATCAGTTGTGTTTTTAGCGATAATACCTGTGATAACACCTGCATTTAGAAGCTCTATTAATTTATTAGTCCAGCGAAGCTGCAGATGTTTTAGGTATTCTCGGTGAGTTGATTATTGCTGGTATTACTTAGTAGTTAAGTAACGCTTATTTAAGTACAGCTACACATAAATACAGTTACATAAATGATCACAAATAGAAACATACGTGTAAATTACCCACCAGGATAACGAAGACAAGTTAACAACGATATTTAGGAATCCAGTCTCTTGCGGTTTTAATTGAATAAAGTTGATGATGGTATTATTTAGCAATTAACAACGTTACACAAATATCCCGCACATAGGCGAGAGAAGCTTACGACGACGTTTCGGTCCAACTTGGACCATTTACAAAGTTCTCTCTCCTACGTCCGGGTTGTTTGTATATTGTTCCAGTCAGGGTATTGTACCCTTTTGTTCTTTAGTCAACAACGTTGTTTAGAAAACCAGTCACTTGCGGTTTTTAATTGAATGAGGTTGATGCTGAGGTCTCCACTATTGATGACTTGTTGAGGGAAGCCGAGGCTACCATTGCTTACGTCCAGACCTGGCCAGCCTGCTAGCGGCGGGGTTGGCACCTCTGCTTCAGACTCCACATTATAGATACCTTCAAGCCTCTTATACCTATCAGCTTTCCCTCAGTGGCCTATAATCCGTAACTGGGGAATGCGCCAGAGATGAGAAATGCAGTGACGAGAGTCATTTAGACGGGTAGGAAGAGACAAGGAGTAATACAAGAGTTGGGGACAGGAGCAGTTGGCAGACCTGGGGAAGGGACACGCCCCCTGTCCCCTGAGGGTTCCTCACTACCACCACACTAACCCTTCTCACACTCATATAACACTACTCTAACCCACCACACACTAGCCTACCCACCTCCCAGCATCCACAACACCCAACCAAGCCCTAATGCTTCACTTAAATAAGCCAGAGAGGAAAATAAGGGCCATTCCTGAGTTCAGAGGAACTTGCGCTGCAGTTACTGCCAGACTGGTTGAAGGAATGTGGGTGTATGTACACTGTTTCTACCACCACTACCACCACTACCACTACTAGTACCACTACTACCACTACTATCACTACTACCACCACTACTACTACTACCACCACTACCACTACTACCACTACCACCACTACCACTACTAGTACCACTACTACCACCACCACTACTACCACCACTTCCACCACTGCCACTACCACCACTACTACCATCACTACCACCACCACTACCACCACCACTACCACCACTACTACTACTACTACCACCACTACCACCACTACTACTACCACCACTACCACCACCACTATCACCACCACTGCCACCACCACTACCATCTCCACTACTACCACCACCACCACTACCACCACCACTGCTACCACCCCAACCACCAGAATGGACTATTAGTCATTGACTCTTAATCCAAGAAAATGGAGCTACTCTCCCTTCCACCTGATCAAAAAGAATTCCCTCTGATTTTCCCGGCGTCGTATGACTCTTACAGGTTTAGCTCTTCCCATTAACACTGTAATAATAATAATAATAATAATAATAATAATAATAATAATAATAATAATAATAATAATAATAATAATAATGTCAACACTACAAATGCTGATTTTCATCACTTGATAAATATTGTCTCTGCTTACTTGACTTTTTCGAAAAGATCTGTTTTTGGAGGACATGTTTGGTACTGGATTCAAGGCTGACACGGTGGCAGGGTATGGCTACGCAGACACAGGGTATGGCTACGCAGACACAGGGTATGGCTACGCAGACACAGGTATGGCAAGACAGACACAGGTATGGCAAGACAGACACAGGTATGGCTAGACAGACACAGGTATGGCAAGACAGACACAGGTATGGCTAGACAGACACAGGTATGGCAAGACAGACACAGGTATGGCAAGACAGACACAGGTATGGCTAGACAGACACAGGTATGGCAAGACAGACACAGGTATGGCAAGACAGACACAGGTATGGCAAGACAGACACAGGTATGGCTAGACAGACACAGGTATGGCAAGACAGACACAGGTATGGCAAGACAGACACAGGTATGGCAAGACAGACACAGGTATGGCTACGCAGACACAGGTATGGCTACGCAGACACAGGTATGGGTAGACAGACACAGGTATGGCTACGCAGACACAGGGTATGGCTACGCAGACACAGGTATGTCAAAGGACGCAGAACACTGCACAGAAACCCAGACTTTTTTGTGTAATATAGACTGTGTTGTTCGTTTTGGTTAGCCACGGAGAGCAGGTCTAGCGGCGGCGGCGGCGGTGGTGGCGGCGGCGGCGGCTGGAGCGGCGGCAGCCGCAGGAGCATCGACTGTAGCATCAACAGCAGCAGAAATGGCGACAGCAACAGAAGCCAAAACAACAACAGCAGTAAAAGCATTAGCAGCAGTGTAAACAGCAGAGTCCTCCCCTCCCTTCGCGACCCCTGCCACCTCCTCCTTCGCGACCCCTGCCACCTCCTCCTTCGCGACCCCTGCCACCTCCTCCTTCGCGACCCCTGCCACCTCCTCCATCGCGACTCCTGCCACCTCCTCCATCGCGACCCCTATCACCTCCTCCATCGCGACCCCTGCCACCTCCTCCGTCGAGACCCCTGCCACCTCCTCCATCGCGACCCCTGCCACCTCCTCCATCGCGACCCCTGCTACCTTCTCGATCGCGACCCCTGCCACCTCCTCCATCGCGACCCCTGCCACCTCCTCCATCACGACCCCTGCCACCTCCTCCATCGCGACCCCTGCCACCTCCTCCATCGCGACCCCTGCCACCTCCTCCATCGCGACCCCTGCCACCTCCTCCATCGCGACCCCTGCACCTCCTACATCGCGACCCCTGCCACCTCCTCCATCGCGACCCCTGCTACCTTCTCCATCGCGACCCCTGCCACCTCCTCCTTCGCGACCCCTGCCACCTCCTCCATCGCGACCTCTGCACCTCCTCCATCGCGACCCCTGCCACCTCCTCCATCGCGACCCGTGCTACCTTCTCCATCGCGACCCCTGCCACCTCCTCCATCGCGACCCCTGCCACCTCCTCCATCGCGACCCCTGCCACCTCCTCCATCGCGACCCCTGCTACCTTCTTCATCGCGACCCCTGCCACATCCTCCATCGCTACCCCTGCCACCTCCTCCATCGCGACCCCTGCCACCTCCTCCATCGCGACCCCTGCCACCTCCTCCATCGCGACCCCTGCCACCTCCTCCATCGCGACCCCTGCCACCTCCTCCATCGCGACCCCTGCCACCTCCTCCATCGCGACCCCTGCCACCTTCTCCATCGCGACCCCTGCCACATCCTCCATCGCGACCCCTGCCACATCCTCCCTCACGACCCCTGCCACCTCCTCCTTCGCGACCCCTACCACATCCTCCATCGCGACCCCTGCCACCTCCTCCATCGCGACCCCTGCCACATCCTCCATCGCGACCCCTGCCACATCCTCCATCACGACCCCTGCCACCTCCCCCATCGCGACCCCTGCCACATCCTCCATCGCGACCCCTGCCACATCCTCCATCACGACCCCTGCCACCTCCTCCATCACGACCCCTGCCACCTCCTCCATCGCGACCTCTGCCACATCCTCCATCACGACCCCTGCCACCTCCTCCATCACGACCCCTGCCACCTCCTCCATCGCGACCCCTGCCACCTCCTCCATCGCGACCCCTGCCACATCCTCCATCACGACCCCTGCCACCTCCTCCATTGCGACCTCTGCCACCTCCTCCATCGCGACCCCTGCCACCTCCTCCATCGCGACCCCTGCCACCTCCTCCATCGCGACCCCTGCCACCTTCTCCATCGCGACCCCTGCCACCTTCTCCATCGCGACCCCTGCCACCTCCTCCATCGCGACCCCTGCTACCTTCTCCATCGCGACCCCTGCCACATCCTCCATCGCGACCCCTGCCACCTCCTCCATCGCGACCCCTGCCACATCCTCCATCACGACCCCTGCCACCTCCTCCATCGCGACCCCTGCCTCCTCCTCCATCGCGACCCCTGCCACCTTCTCCATCGCGACCCCTGCTACCTTCTCCATCGCGACCCCTGCCACCTCCTCCATCGCGACCCCTGCCACCTCCTCCATCGCGACCCCTGCCACCTCCTCCATCGCGACCTCTGCCACATCCTCCATCACGACCCCTGCCACCTCCTCCATCACGACCCCTGCCACCTCCTCCATCGCGACCCCTGCCACCTCCTCCATCGCGACCCCTGCCACCTTCTCCATCGCGACCCCTGCCACCTCCTCCATCGCGACCCCTGCTACCTTCTCCATCGCGACCCCTGCCACATCCTCCATCGCGACCCCTGCCACCTCCTCCATCGCGACCCCTGCCACATCCTCCATCACGACCCCTGCCACCTCCTCCATCGCGACCCCTGCATCCTCCTCCATCGCGACCCCTGCCACCTTCTCCATCGCGACCCCTGCTACCTTCTCCATCGCGACCCCTGCCACCTCCTCCATCGCGACCCCTGCCACGTCCTCCATCACGACCACTGCCACCTCCTCCATCACGACCCCTGCCACATCCTCCATCGCGACCCCTGCCACCTCCTCCATCGCGACCCCTGCCACCTCCTCCATCGCGACCCCTGCCACCTCCTCCATCGCGACCCCTGCTACCTTCTCCATCGCGACCCCTGCCACCTCCTCCATCGCGACCCCTTCCACGTCCTCCATCACGACCCCTGCCACCTCCTCCATCACGACCCCTGCCACCTCCTCCATCGCGACCCCTGCCACCTCCTCCATCGCGACCCCTGCTACCTTCTCCATCGCGACCCCTGCCACCTCCTCCATCGCGACCCCTGCTACCTTCTCCATCACGACCCCTGCCACCTCCTCCATCGCGACCCCTGCCACATCCTCCATCGCGACCCCTGCCACATCCTCCATCACGACCCCTGCCACATCCTCCATCGCGACCCCTGCCACATCCTCCATCGCGACCCCTGCCACATCCTCCATCGCGACCCCTGCCACATCCTCCATCACGACCCCTGCAACCTCCTCCATCACGACCCCTGCCACCTCCTCCATCGCGACCCCTGCCACATCCTCCATCGCGACCCCTGCCACATCCTCCATCACGACCCCTGCCACCTCCTCCATCACGACCCCTGCCACCTCCTCCATCGCGACCCCTGCCACCTCCTCCATCGCGACTCCTGCCACATCCTCCATCACGACCCCTGCCACCTCCTCCATCGCGACCCCTGCCACCTTCTCCATCGCGACCCCTGCCACATCCTCCATCGCGACCCCTGCCACATCCTCCATCATGACCCCTGCCACCTCCTCCATCGCGACCCCTACCACATCCTCCATCGCGACCCCTGCCACCTCCTCCATCGCGACCCCTGCCACATCCTCCATCGCGACCCCTGCCACATCCTCCATCGCGACCCCTGCCACATCCTCCATCGCGACCCCTGCCACCTCCTCCATCGCGACCCCTGCCACATCCTCCATCACGACCCCTGCCACCTCCTCCATTGCGACCCCTGCCACCTCCTCCATCGCGACCCCTGCCACCTCCTCCATCGCGACCCCTGCCACCTCCTCCATCGCGACCCCTGCCACCTTCTCCATCGCGACCCCTGCCACCTTCTCCATCGCGACCCCTGCCACATCCTCCATCGCGACCCCTGCCACCTCCTCCATCGCGACCCCTGCCACCTCCTCCATCGCGACCCCTGCCACCTCCTCCATCGCGACCCCTGCTACCTTCTCCATCGCGACCCCTGCCACATCCTCCATCGCGACCCCTGCCACCTCCTCCATCGCGACCCCTGCCACATCCTCCATCACGACCCCTGCCACCTCCTCCATCGCGACCCCTGCCACCTCCTCCATCGCGACCCCTGCCACCTTCTCCATCGCGACCCCTGCTACCTTCTCCATCGCGACCCCTGCCACCTCCTCCATCGCGACCCCTGCCACGTCCTCCATCACGACCCCTGCCACCTCCTCCATCACGACCCCTGCCACATCCTCCATCGCGACCCCTGCCACCTCCTCCATCGCGACCCCTGCCACCTCCTCCATCGCGACCCCTGCCACCTTCTCCATCGCGACCCCTGCTACCTTCTCCATCGCGACCCCTGCCACCTCCTCCATCGCGACCCCTGCCACGTCCTCCATCACGACCCCTGCCACCTCCTCCATCGCGACCCCTGCCACATCCTCCATCGCGACCCCTGCCACCTCCTCCATCGCGACCCCTGCCACATCCTCCATCACGACCCCTGCCACCTCCTCCATCGCGACCCCTGCCACCTTCTCCATCGCGACCCCTGCCACATCCTCCATCGCGACCCCTGCCACATCCTCCATCACGACCCCTGCCACCTCCTCCATCGCGACCCCTACCACATCCTCCATTGCGACCCCTGCCACCTCCTCCATCGCGACCCCTGCCACATCCTCCATCGCGACCCCTGCCACATCCTCCATCACGACCCCTGCCACCTCCTCCATCGCGACCCCTGCCACATCCTCCATCGCGACCCCTGCCACATCCTCCATCACGACCCCTGCCACCTCCTCCATCACGACCCCTGCCACATCCTCCATCGCGACCCCTGCCACATCCTCCATCGCGACCCCTGCCACATCCTCCATCACGACCCCTGCCACCTCCATCACGACCCCTGCCACCTCCTCCATCGCGACCCCTGCCACCTCTTCCATCGCGACCCCTGCCACCTCCTCCATCGCGACCCCTGCCACATCCTCCATCACGACCCCTGCCACCTCCATCACCACCCCTGCCACCTCCTCCATCACGACCCCTGCCACCTCCTCCATCGCGACCCCTTCCACGTCCTCCATCACGACCCCTGCCACCTCCTCCATCACGACCCCTGCCACCTCCTCCATCGCGACCCCTGCCACCTCCTCCATCGCGCCCCCTGCTACCTTCTCCATCGCAACCCCTGCCACCTCCTCCATCGCGACCCCTGCCACATCCTCCATCGCGACCCCTGCCACATCCTCCATCACGACCCCTGCCACATCCTCCATCGCGACCCCTGCCACATCCTCCATCGCGACCCCTGCCACATCCTCCATCACGACCCCTGCCACCTCCTCCATCACGACCCCTGCCACCTCCTTCATCGCGACCCCTGCCACATCCTCCATCGCGACCCCTGCCACATCCTCCATCACGACCCCTGCCACCTCCTCCATCACGACCCCTGCCACCTCCTCCATCGCGACCCCTGCCACCTCCTCCATCGCGACTCCTGCCACATCCTCCATCACGACCCCTGCCATCTCCATCGCGACCCCTGCCACCTCCTCCATCGCGACCCCTGCCACCTCCTCCATCACGACCCCTGCCACATCCTCCATCGCGACCCCTGCCACCTTCTCCATCGCGACCCCTGCCACATCCTCCATCGCGACCCCTGCCACATCCTCCATCACGACCCCTGCCACCTCCTCCATCGCGACCCCTACCACATCCTCCATCGCGACCCCTGCCACCTCCTCCATCGCGACCCCTGCCACATCCTCCATCGCGACCCCTGCCACATCCTCCATCACGACCCCTGCCACCTCCTCCATCGCGACCCCTGCCACCTTCTCCATCGCGACCCCTGCCACCTCCTCCATCGCGACCCCTGCCACATCCTCCATCGCGACCCCTGCCACCTTCTCCATCGCGACCCCTGCCACCTCCTCCATCGCGACCCCTGCCACCTCCTCCATCGCGACCCCTGCCACCTTCTCCATCGCGACCCCTGCCACCTCCTCCATCGCGACCCCTGCCACCTTCTCCATCGCGACCCCTGCCACCTCCTCCATCGCGACCCCTGCCACCTTCTCCATCGCGACCCCTGCCACCTCCTCCATCGCGACCCCTGCCACCTTCTCCATCGCGACCCCTGCCACCTCCTCCATCGCGACCCCTGCCACCTTCTCCATCGCGACCCCTGCCACCTCCTCCATCGCGACCCCTGCCACATCCTCCATCGCGACCCCTGCCACCTCCTCCATCGCGACCCCTGCCACATCCTCCATCGCGACCCCTACCACATCCTCCATTGCGACCCCTGCCACCTCCTCCATCGCGACCCCTGCCACATCCTCCATCGCGACCCCTGCCACATCCTCCATCACGACCCCTGCCACCTCCTCCATCGCGACCCCTGCCACATCCTCCATCGCGACCCCTGCCACATCCTCCATCACGACCCCTGCCACCTCCTCCATCACGACCCCTGCCACATCCTCCATCGCGACCCCTGCCACATCCTCCATCGCGACCCCTGCCACATCCTCCATCACGACCCCTGCCACCTCCATCACGACCCCTGCCACCTCCTCCATCGCGACCCCTGCCACCTCTTCCATCGCGACCCCTGCCACCTCCTCCATCACGACCCCTGCCACATCCTCCATCACGACCCCTGCCACCTCCATCACCACCCCTGCCACCACCTCCATCACGACCCCTGCCACATCCCCCACCGCGACCCCTGCCACATCCTCCATCACGACCCCTGCCACCTCCATCACGACCCCTGCCACCTCCTCCATCGCGACCCCTGCCACCTCCTCCATCGCGACCCCTGCCACCTCCTCCACACTCCCTCCATCGTGATTCTCCAAAATCGTCAATAATAAAAAAAAATGCGGAACATATGGAATATAAATGTAAATAAATGGATGCAGGTCCCTGACCATCTCTGTGACGGCGATTTACGGAGCCCATTATGTAAATGTTGACGTGTATCCTCCCTGGGTGACTCTCCCTAGCTGACTCTCCCTGGGTGACTCTCCCTGGGTGACTCTCCCTGGGTGACTCTCCCTGGGTGACTCTCCCTGGGTGACTCTCCCTGGGTAACTCTCCCTGGGTGACTCTCCCTGGGTGACTCTCCCTGGGTAACTCTCCCTGGGTGACTCTCCCTGGGTGACTCTCCCTGGGTGACTCTCCCTGGGTGACTCTCCCTGGGTGACTCTCCCTGGGTAACTCTCCCTGGGTGACTCTCCTTGAGTGACTCCCTGTGTGACTCTCTGAGTGACTCTCCCTGTGTGACTCTCCCTTGGTGACCTTTCCCTGAGTGACTCTCCTTGGGTGACTCCCTGGGTTACTCCCTGGGTGACTCTCCGTGGGTAACTCTCCCTGGATGACTCTCCCTGGGTGACTCTCCTTGGATGGCTCTCCCTGGGTGACTCTCCCTGGGTGACTCTCCCTGGGTGACTCTCCCTGGGTGACTCTCCCTGGGTGACTCTCCCTGGGTAACTCTCCCTGGGTGACTCTCCTTGAGTGACTCCCTGTGTGACTCTCTGAGTGACTCTCCCTGTGTGACTCTCCCTTGGTGACTTTCCCTGAGTGACTCTCCTTGGGTGACTCCCTGGGTGACTCCCTGGGTGACTCTCCGTGGGTAACTCTCCCTGGATGACTCTCCCTGGGTGACTCTCCTTGGATGGCTCTCCCTGGGTGACTCTCCCTGGGTGACTCTCCCTGGGTGACTCTCCCTGGGTGACTCTCCCTGGGTGATTCCCTCTGGGTGATTCTCCTTGGGTGGCTCTCCATGGCTGACTCTCCCTGGGTGACTCTCCCTGGGTGACTCTCCCTGGGTGACTCCCTCTGGGTGACTGTCCCTGGGTGACTCTCCCTGGATGACTCTTCCTGGGTGGCTCCCCCTGGGTGACTCTCCCTGAGTGACTCCCCCTGGGTGACTCCCCCTGGGTGACTCCCCCTGGGTGACTCCCCCTGGGTGACTCCTCCTGAGTGACTCCCCCTGGGTGACTCCCCCTGGGTGACTCCCCCTGGGTGACTCCCCCTGGGTGACTCCCCCTGGGTGACTCCTCCTGGGTGACTCCCCCTGGGTGACTCCCCCTGGGTGACTCCCCCTGGGTGACTCCCCCTGGGTGACTCCCCCTGGGTGACTCCCCCTGGGTGACTCCCCCTGGGTGACTCCCCCTGGGTGACTCCCCCTGGGTGACTCTCTCTTACTGTCTCTTCTCAACTTGCTATTCTCGTCTCCTCACCACTTATTTCATTTCTCTACCATTTTCTCTTCATCCTTTCCTTCCCTTCTTTCCTCCCTTCCTCTCTTCCTTTCTTACCTTCCTCCCTCTCTTCCTTTTCTTTCTCCTTTCCTTTCTTCCCTTCCCTTCCTCCCTTCCCTTCCTTTCCTTCCTCCGCCAATTCTCCCCTTCACTCAACTCGTAATGATGTGAGGGAAAGGGAGGGAACACACTCCCTTTCCACACTGTCCTCGTTCCTGTCTCCTTGTGTGACACCTTACCCTTTGTTAACTATCATCACTGTGTTAATTACCATCACTGTGTTAACTACCATCACTGTGTTAATTACCACCACTATGTTAACTACCGTCACTGTGTTAACTACCATCACTGTGTTAACTACCATCACTGTGTTAACTGCCATCACTCTGTTAATTACCACCACTATGTTAACTACCATCGCTGTGTTAACTATCATC
Source organism: Cherax quadricarinatus (assembly GCF_038502225.1). Classification (NCBI taxonomy): domain Eukaryota; kingdom Metazoa; phylum Arthropoda; class Malacostraca; order Decapoda; family Parastacidae; genus Cherax; species Cherax quadricarinatus. The sequence goes on from NC_091325.1 coordinate 3,989,847, forward strand.
ACTGTATTAACTACCATCACTGTGTTAACTACCATCACTGTGTTATCTATCATCACTGTGTTAACTACCATCACTGTGTTAACTACCATCACTGTGTTAACTATCATCACTGTGTTAACTACCACCACTGTGTTAAATACCATCACTGTGTTAATTACCATCACTGTGTTAACTACCATCACTGTGTTAACTATCATCACTGTGTTAACTATCATCACTGTGTTAACTACCACCACTGTGTTAAATACCATCACTGTGTTAATTACCATCACTGTGTTAACTACCATCACTGTGTTAACGACCACCACTATGTTAACTACCACCACTTTGTTAATAACCACCAATGTTAACGACCACCACTGTGTTAACGACCACCACTGTGTTAACCAGCGTTAACCCCCCAGCCCTCAGTACCTCGTAACTCCAGATTAAGAAGCACATTTAACAAATTCAGTCTTAATACTTACATTAAACACCGTGAAAATATAGAAATAATTAAGCTAAATAATTAAGGTAAATGGGATTGTACAACCTAGAGAGACTTCCCGTCATCAAAACTTCACATTTAAACTACCTGCTTACTAGACTGTCTTAGGGAGAAATCTTGCTTCTGTTAAACTAGTAAAAATAGAGAGAGGGGTCCTAAGTTTTTGATCTGTTCTGGTTTCACATCACCTGTTCTGGTTTCACATCACCTGTTATGGTTTCACACCACCTGTTCTGGTTTCACACCACATGTTCTGGTTTCACATCACCTGTTCTGGTTTCACATCACCTGTTATGGTTTCACATCACCTGTTATGGTTTCACATCACCTGTTATGGTTTCACATCACCTGTTATGGTTTCACGCCACCTGTTCTGGTTTCACACCACATGTTCTGGTTTCACATCACCTGTTCTGGTTTCACATCACCTGTTCTGGTTTCACATCACCTGTTATGGTTTCACATCACCTCTTATGGTTTCACGCCACCTGTTCTGGTTTCACACCACATGTTCTGGTTTCACATCACCTGTTCTGGTTTCACATCACCTGTTATGGTTTCACATCACCTGTTATGGTTTCACATCACCTGTTATGGTTTCACATCACCTGTTATGGTTTCACGCCACCTGTTCTGGTTTCACACCACATGTTCTGGTTTCACATCACCTGTTCTGGTTTCACATCACCTGTTCTGGTTTCACATCACCTGTTATGGTTTCACATCACCTCTTATGGTTTCACACCACCTGTTCTGGTTTCACACCACATGTTCTGGTTTCACATCACCTGTTCTGGTTTCACATCACCTGTTATGGTTTCACATCACCTGTTATGGTTTCACATCACCTGTTATGGTTTCACATCACCTGTTATGGTTTCACGCCACCTGTTCTGGTTTCACACCACATGTTCTGGTTTCACATCACCTGTTCTGGTTTCACATCACCTGTTCTGGTTTCACATCACCTGTTATGGTTTCACATCACCTGTTCTGGTTTCACATCACCTGTTCTGGTTTCACATCACCTGTTATGGTTTCACATCACCTGTTCTGGTTTCACATCACCTGTTCTGGTTTCACATCACCTGTTCTGGTTTCACATCACCTGTTCTGGTTTCACATCACCTGTTCTGGTTTCACATCACCTGTTATGGTTTCACATCACCTGTTATGGTTTCACGCCACCTGTTCTGGTTTCACACCACATGTTCTGGTTTCACATCACCTGTTCTGGTTTCACATCACCTGTTCTGGTTTCACATCACCTGTTATGGTTTCACATCACCTGTTCTGGTTTCACATCACCTGTTCTGGTTTCACATCACCTGTTATGGTTTCACATCACCTGTTCTGGTTTCACATCACCTGTTCTGGTTTCACATCACCTGTTCTGGTTTCACATCACCTGTTCTGGTTTCACATCACCTGTTCTGGTTTCACATCACCTGTTCTGGTTTCACATCACCTGTTCTGGTTTCACATCACCTGTTCTGGTTTCACATCACCTGTTCTGGTTTCACATCACCTGTTATGGTTTCACACCACCTGTTATGGTTTCACATCACCTGTTATGGTTTCACATCACCTGTTATGGTTTCACATCACCTGTTATGGTTTCACATCACCTGTTATGGTTTCACACCACCTGTTATGGTTTCACATCACCTGTTATGGTTTCACACCACCTGTTATGGTTTCACACCACCTGTTATGGTTTCACATCACCTGTTATGGTTTCACATCACCTGTTATGGTTTCACATCACCTGTTATGGTTTCACATCACCTGTTATGGTTTCACATCACCTGTTATGGTTTCACATCACCTGTTATGGTTTCACACCACCTGTCCTCGCTCCACACCACCAATCCTCGCTCCACACCACCTGTCCTTGCTCCACATCACCTGTCCTCGCTCCACATCACCTGTCCTTGCTCCACATCACCTGTCCTCGCTCCACATCACCTGTCCTCGCTCTACGCCGTCCCTTGGGTGCATTTTCTTAAAGCAAAATACTATGATCCAACGTTGTTTACCTCACCTGCTACTTGGTGTAGTTTATGATCCAATGCTGATAACTAAACACCACTCATTGTCATCCTCCTGCTCTTCTCCCTCCTCCTCAACCTCCTCCTCCTTCCCCTCCTCCTCTTCTTCCTCTGTTTTCCCGTAAATTGATCACCGCTACAAGGGTCAGATGTGAGTCGCCATAATCAGTGTACTGATGTGTTTTCCGACATTTCAACGAGCTTTACTAAAATTAGACACATGTGCAACATCTGGGTATCTTTATTGTAGACGTTTCGCCAACCAGTGGCTTTATCAATACAAATTCAAGGACATGATTGGAAGACAGTAAAACTGTATACGAAAGATGCGGTAATCAGTCCCTCAGCCTTGGAGTTGGTGAAGAGCACCGTAGTCTTCACCAGCTCCAAGACTGAGGAAAAAAAACAAACCATACCACAAGTGGGGAATAGAACCCGCGATCAGAGAGTCCAGACCGACGTAGTAGCCACTGGTGCTTATGCTAATCTTCCTATGGTGTATAAATTTACCTAGTTGGATGAATCTTATTGTAGCCAGCTGGCCCAGTGGCTAGCGCGTCGGTCTGGAGTTTTGTGACTCTCCGATCGCGGGTTCCATCCCCACCCGTGGTATGGTTTGTTTGCAATCGTGTCATTACGATTTCGTGAGTCCAAGACTGAGGGACTGATTATCTCATCTTTTTGTATATAGTTCTACTGTCTTCCCATTATGTCCTTAAATTTGTAATGATAAAGCCACTGGATGGCGAAACGTCTACAATACAGATACCCCGATGTTGCACAGGTATCTAATATTTATCTTGTTGGTATATATACCCTTCATGGAGGAGCTTTACTTTGTACGGGTGATAACAGTGAAGGTGATGAGTGTGAGGAAGATGATGATGAAGGGGAACTAGGATGAGGAAGATGATGGTAACAGACGAGCGACAGATGAATACAAGTCCCCTCTCAACCGCTCACTACTCTAATGACTTAACTGCTTAACGGAGGAAAAACAATGTGCTTTATACCGCTTTTAATGCTATAACAAGAGAAAACAGGAGTTATCCTTGGTATTTGGAGGAGAGGTTAGTGGTGGTGGTGTTTGGTTGGTGATAGCAAGCTTAATCGTGCTTAAACACCTCTCCCACCTCTTTCATTTGCATATCTCTCATCCTCTTCTGTTCGTGTTCTATTCCTTTATCTCCTCTTCTCTGTTTCTTTAGCTAAAAGGGTAGTCGGCGTGTTGCCCTGAGTGATAACACTTAAATCTACTTCGGAAATGTTCCTATCGAGTTATGTCCGTTCGGATGTTTCCCTTCGGGGATATTAGGGCGCAGCAGTTATCTGGTTAATGTGTGCTTCTGGCGATGTACTCGGTATTATACTCACTCCTAGGTCTTTCTCCTTGAGTGAGGTTTGCAGTCTTTGGCCTCCTAGCCTATACTCTGTCTGCGGTCTTCTTTGCCCTCCTCCGATCTTCATGACTTTGCATTTGGCGGGGTTAAATTCTAGGAGCCAGTGTTCGGATGTGTTCAGAAGTGTTGGATGGGTGTTCAGAAGTGTTCAGCGGTTTCTGGGGCTTCCCGGTGCTTTTGGAGGTATTTAGCAGTGTTCGAACATTTTTAAGAGTGTTCAGAAGCGTTCGAGTGTATTCGGGAGTGTTCGCGAGTGTTCGCTATAGTATAGTTTCCCCCAACCTACAACCATTTTTTCCCTAATTGTGAGTACAGTTTTCCTTGTCTATTTACCTTCTCCCTTTACCTTTTCCACCCTAGATATCTGTTTTTGTGTTTATATTTTGATGCTTCAGCTATGTTATCTCTTCCTGAATGTTCTGTTATTGCAGATCTGCTCTTATTGACCCTTAGAAGTCAGCGCCTTATTCCAATTCAACTAGTCTCTAAATTAACATCATTGACTCGATGTTCGATCCTGTGCATCGTCGTTCAGCCGCCTCGAAATCAGCGTTCTTACTTCGATGTCTCAATCTTCGTACCTTTATGCAGCAACATCTAAAGAAGAGTTTGTACAGCACTTCGATTTCTTAACCTTTGAATCTCTATGTAGCTATATCAGAGTGAACGACCTTTATCGCCCATTCAAGAATTCTTTAAGTAGCTTCTTTGAAGTAGGTTTCTTTACCTTGATGCTCTAGCTTGCGTCTTTACGTAGCTTCTTTGAGTTTTTTTTTCACCTTGAAGCCTCGAAGTGGGAGTCCCATCGTGCTCTCAAAACTCAGGGCACATTCTTAGTGCTCCTGGCAGATCTCCCCAAGATGCTGCCAACTGATCACGCGTGGCTGTCAAACGACCAACACGGCCCTCAGTTACAAATTACAAGGCGAGGGAACAGACTCCTCGGCACCGTCAGAGGCAAACGACCCGCTGATTAATGTTGAAGTCAGCACATGACTCTCACCTGCGGAGGGTCACCTCCTCCACCAGCACCTCCTCTCCCTCCCGGCGGCGTCGGAGGTGCTGGAAGGATCCTCTGACCATCTGCAGGAAACATTGTGGGAAACGCTCGAAGCTCTGTAGGAAAGAAGGGAGAGCTTTAATTCATAGCCGGGACAGCTTACTGCCTTGGTTCCTTGATGGTGGAGTGCTGGATGCTGCTCCCAGAGGGAGGTGGAGGGAGGCACCCCCATCATCATCATTTCTTACTCTTTCCTACCAGCTCCACACATCCTTTACTTTTCAACGTGACATATACATTTATCTAGACAAAGGGTTTCTCTGGTTGGTGCGCAGTTGCTGTCTAAAGAAATGGTGCATTGTGCCCTCACAGTTGTTTGTCTCTCTGTCTGTCTCTGTCTGTCTCTGTCTGTCTCTGTCTGTCTGTCTGTCTCTCTCTCTCTCTCTCTCTCTCTCTCTCTTAGAGAACTAGCACTGCTATTACTGGTACTGTAATTGATCAACACTACTACTACTACTAGCACTACTCCAGTCGTCAAGTATCTAAACTACCAGCACCACTTACACCATCACCGCCACTATAACTGACCAACGCCACCACCAGCACCACTTACACCATCACCGCCACTATAACTGACCAACGCCACCACCAGCACCACTTACACCATCACCGCCACTACCAGCAGAAGCTCATTAACTCCACGTGAGGCTGACCACCGAGTGATCCTAAATTTCACCCTCATTATATATCGCTTAGAGATCTCTTTCACCAGGAGCGACACACACACACACACACACACACACACACACACACACACACACACACACACATTAAAAGAGGAATTAGTAAGTGATGCAACCAATGGAAATTACAGAGTGTGGTAGGGAAGGCGAGGTACGGGGCAGAGAATGATCAAGATGAAGTTAGATAAGATTATATTTATATGAGCCTTCAAGCCCGTGTGCCCAGGTCATTCAGCCCACTGTATGGTGAAGGCTCGATCTACCGTCTACTAATCGTGAGGGATACAGGTGGCGGCTGAGGTATGATTCAGTATCGATATGTAAATGTAGTGGTGCTATTGTAGGGTGACTTGTAGGCAGGGGAGGTGCTGAAGAGGTAAGAAGCGAGTGTACTGGCAGGCAGGCATATTGATAAATAAAAGGGTAGGCAGGCAGGAAGGTAAACAAGTAGGTAGGTAGATAGGCAGGAAGGTAAGTAGATAGGTACGTAGGAAGGCAGAAGGGCAAGCAGGTACGAATGCAAGAAAGCAGGTAAACAGGGAGTTGGGAAGGTGTGCAGGGTGAAGACAGGTGCCGGATAGCATGATAGCGTGACACCCTAAGTGACGGCATCCAGCTGAGACTCCACTACCTGTCGACAGTACCTGAAAGGTCGACACACTTCTGCCCTCCTCCTCCTCCTCCTCTTCATCTTCCTCCTCCCCCTTCTTATGTAATACTGCTACTGCTTCTACTATTTCAAGAAAAAACAACCAATGCTACAACTACTACTACTACGACAACTACCACAATTATTATTACTACTAATAATACTAATAATTTGATAGATCTTCATTTCTATGCTCCGTCTTTGTTGCTTGGTCTTCTCTCTGTTATTGTAGGATGATGTTCGGTCTACCTTTGTTTTCTGTGGTTTGCGACTCGGGGCGAGTGTGGTCCTGGACTCAGGTTTATCGTGGTCCAGGACCTTAACTCTGGTGTGGTCCGGGACCGGAGAGTTGATAAGTGGCGGCGCCCCGCTGGGAGAGTTTGTCTGCCAGACAGTAATGAAGATCGTCTTGAATATCAATGAGGTGTGTCGGGGCCCTGTTGCTTCTCCCGGCCCCATATATCACTCCTCCCGGCCCCACTACCCGCTCAGCTGGTACCTGCCCCAGGTAGTGGTTCTACCCCTCCCAGTGGTACCCGCCCCAGGTGGTGGAGATACCCCTGCTGGTGGAACCCGCCCCTGAATATTACCCGCACCGACACCTACCCGTAGGCACGTTCTTTGCCCCAGATTTTTCTTGAACGGATTGGTACCCCACAATGGTTACCCGAACCGGAAATTTCCTACCCGATATAGACTCCATCGGAGCTGTACCCACGCGAGTCTATACCCGCTTTGGATATACCCCACACGTCCCACTGCGCATATATAACATAGGAAAATCCGTTTTATGCTATAGAGGGATATATAGAGGAATATATTATAGAGGGTTATATTATAGAGGGATATATTATAGTCATATTACAGAGAGTAATATTATAGAGAATTATATTATAGAGTTATAAAGAGTTATATTATGGAGGGATATATTATATATAGCTATAGATTGATAGAGTTATAAAGAGTTACATTATAGAGGGACATATTATAGAGTTATATTATAGAGGGATATATTATAGAGTTATATTATAGAGGGATATATTATAGTTATATTATAGAGGGATATATTATAGAGTTATATTATAGAGGGATATATTATAGAGTTACATTATAGAGGGATATATTATAGAGTTACATTATAGAGGGATATATTATAGTTACATTATAGAGGGATATATTATAGAGTTATATTATAGAGGGATATATTATCGAGGGCTAGATTACAGTGGGATATATTATGGTCCAGACATTATTATGTATAACGTGTCATGTTATACAAGCAAAACATTACAGCAACAGCTAGAAATGTGTCTTATTCGCCAGAAAAATAAAAATTCAGATGCGAACGATAAATCAGTTTAGCCGCAGAGGCGAGTCCAGCCGCACTCAAGGTGGTTACTGGCGCCTTGAAAGACGCTTGACCACTGTTACAACACTGAGAGGAAACACGTAGAGACGCTCCTTTCTGTGGCAAGGTCTCCTGACGGCCTTCTCCAGGAGGGTGGAACGCAGAGTAAAGGAAGATAACAATACTAATAATAATAATAATAATAATAATAATAATAATAATAATAATAATAATAATAATAATAATAATAATAATAATAATAATAATAATAATAATAATAATAATAATAAAATTAATAATGATGATAATGATAATAATAATAATAATAATGATAATAATAATAATAATAATAATAATAATAATAATAATAATAATAATAATAATAATAATAATAATAATAATAATAATAATAATAATAATAATAATAATAAAATTAATAATAATAATAATAAAATTAATAATAATGATGATGATGATAATAATAATAATAATAATAATAATAATAATAATAATAATAATAATAATAATAATAATAATAATAAAAATATTAAAATAATAATAATAATGATAATAATAAAATTAATATTAATAATAATAATAATAATAATAGGTATAATAATAATAATGATGATGATGATAATAATAATAATAATAAAAATATCTTTATTTCTACCAGTACATGTACAAGGTATACAGACCATAGCTGACATCAATATACTACTATATAGGAAGTCCCTTATTATGCAGAGCATTTCGGGCAAATTAGGTCAATTTTGTCATAAGATGCGACCCACAACAGTCGACTAAGATTCAGGTACCCATTTTAGTGTGGAAAAAGACACTTATGTACAGTTCAGGACATTTATTAAAGGAAACGTTTCGCCACGAGTGGCTTCTTCAGTCCTAACATTAGGACTGAAGAAGCCACTCGTGGCGAAACGTTTCCTTTAATAAATGTCCTGAACTGTACATAAGTGTCTTTTTCCACATCTTGTCGGTATCACCATACCATTTCCTCACCCATTTTAGTGTTAGGTGAAAAGGAACAGCAGGTGTCTTATGGACACACGTCCTAATATTTTCCAGTAGTACCGGGAAATCGATCCCCGGATGTCAGTATGTAAGGTGAGTGCGCTAGCGATCGAACTACGGAACACCTGAAGGATCACCAAGGATCAGCATGGTAGTGATCCAGTGACTTCTTGACGCCTGATCGAAACTGTGGTAGGAGAGAGAGAAACACCCACAAGGGAAGAAAATTGGAGTAAAATGGTAATCTATATATTTCGACCTCCGGGTGAGGTCCTCTTCAGGGGCTAAAAAAATGTTTTGCATAAGTTACGAATTCGCAAGTTATGAAAAAAGGAATCGGAAAGCATTATTTACGTAAAGAAAGATGTGATTTAATGTAACGTGTGTGTATGTGTGTGTGTGTGTGTGTATGTGTGTGTGTGTGTGTGTGTGTGTGTGTGTGTGTATGTGTGTGTGTGTGTGTGTGTGTGTGTGTGTGTGTGTGTGTGTGTGTGTGTGTGAGTGTGTGTGTGTGTGTGTTGCATGTCACAGAAGCTTCTCTAAACTTATCTTACGACTTTTTTATGGGGTATTAAGACAAATATTGAGAAGAAAGGTGTGTTCTTGATGCTTCTTCTTCTTCCTCATCATCATCATCTTTCTTCTTCTACTTTTTTTTTTGTGACATAGGATTTGACAAGCCATATACAGGTAAAAGATTCCTACCTTTATTGACAAGCTGAGAGCTGTTACCTACATCAGCTTACTTGAAAGTATTGTATTATGAAACACTCTCTCTCTCTCTCTCTCTCTCTCTCTCTCTCTCTCTCTCTCTCTCTCTCTCTCTCTCTCTCTCTCTCTCTCTCTCTCTCTCTCTCTCTCTCTCTCTCTCTCTCACTCACTCTACCACCAACAAGACTAGTGACGTAATGGATGGTATACATATTACCTTGACACATTATTTCCTTGCTTCTCTTATCACCATCCGTTCCTTAAAATTTATTGCCCATCACTGCTATATATATTATTCTCTGCTATTTCCCTGTCTCTCATTAAAATATAATTATTTTCCACAACTAAATATACATCTCAGAAGACAGAGAGAGAGAGAGAGAGAGAGAGAGAGAGAGAGAGAGAGAGAGAGAGAGAGAGAGAGAGAGAGAGAGAGAGAGAGAGAGACTGTGTGAGAGAAATCGAATCATCCATGGATTAAAAAAAAATTCCAAAATACTTCTCTGCAAATTCAGAGTCAAAATCCCCAGTTAGAGTTAGGCCTAGCATTAGGCCTAATGATACGCCTTTGGTTGAAGGAAACTGAACCTTCACCAGTGACAAGTAACTTGGGAAGTGACTGTAGACACGGAACTGCTGGCTGGACAGTACACGGTATAAAGACCTATAACCCAGTTGACCTTCCCGTGAAGGCGAGCTTTTCCATGTCGGCGTGGAAAAAGGTCGCCCGTGTACGGTTCAGATCGATACGCGGAACGGGCGGGGGTTTGAATCCTAAAATTCACTTACCTGGTCACAGACCGGACCGCGGAGGCGTTCATTCCTGAAACCCTCTCCAGATATACTCCAGGTACCATGGGTTCGATCCCGCAAACCGTTTCTCCAAGGTTGAGGGACTGATTACATTATCTTCGCCTCGGTACTTCTGCTGCCTATAATATCTGAATTTGACTGAGGAAGTGAGTTTTAGAACTCGCTTACCATGGGTTCGAGACCCACACGTTTCTTGATTTGTTTACAATCGTGTTATTATGATTTCGTCATTCAGAACACTTATTAAAGGACACGTTTCGCCCGAGTGGCTTCATCAGTTACTATCACCATTGAACTAAGAAAGAAATAATTACAAGAATATCCAAGTATTGTACCTAAGCTCCACACACCTGGAGCTTCACAGCATATATACACCGGGAGGTATATACACAAATAAAACGCATACAGGAAAGAGAAACGTTTTTGACGACGTTTCGGTCCTACTTCAGCCATTCACAAGTCGCACTGACAGATGAGAATGAGTGGGCCAGTATATATAGACGAGTGGGACAGGGTATATATACCGGGAGGTATATGTCTTAGAATGTATATACACTGAGAATTTAATTCCCATTTAGGGATTAAAGTATGCTTGACGGGTGGTGATAAACATAATATTTAAAGGGGTAGAGGGGTAAGCCAGTGGAAGGCCTCGGTCAGATGACCAAAAGCTCCAGCTGCGAGTCATCATACGACTAAAACACGGGTCAGGAAGCACTTATCCCGTTTCCTGACAAACCTAACCTAACCTAACCTAACCTAACCTAACCTAACCTGACCTGATCTAACCTAACCTAACCTAACCTAACCTGACCTAACCTAACCTAATCTAACCTAACCTAACCTGGCCTGACCTGACCTAACCTAACCTAACCTGGAGGTAAACAGGTGACGCAAAAAGCTTGGAATTTCGCTACTTTTTCATAGTGGTTGTTCTGCATATTTATATATATATTCATATATATATATATATATATATATATATATATATATATATATATATATAAATATATTTATATATATATAGTTATATATATTTATAAATATATATTTATATATATATATGTGTATGTATATATATATATATATATATATATATATATATATATATATATATATATATATATATATATATGTCCTAGCAATCTTTATAGGCCGAAGAGTAATAATGGTAAAATATGAAATCAGGAGTCTTTGGAGTGAGAAATATTGTACTCTGGGGCAGAGTACTCTCCTGAGTACCATCATTAGCATGACTAGGACCTGACTAGCTTGTGCTGCTGGGTCTGGTGCAGTGCTCCATCCTTGAGTGAAGATGACCAGACTGGGTGGGTCATTGGGCTAATCCGGGAGGGGAGTCATTGGTCTAATCCGGGGGGGGGGGGACATGGACCTGCTCCGCATGGGTCAGTAGGCCTGTTGCAGTGTTCCTTCTTTCTTATGTTCTTATGTTCTTATATATAGCAGGCACATAGACTTTTATAAGATATAGCAGCATTTCAGCCAAAACTGATTGTTATTAAGGCTTAGGGCTGACAACTCTTTGGATTCATCACCACCATCATCAGTACCATCACCACAGCAATCATCACAGTCATCACCACCACCACCACCAGGTAATGCCAACGTGTTGGGGGTAACGGTGGTGACCAGGTGGACCAGGGAAGGGGAAGGAGGTGAGGGAAGGGGCAGAGGGGTTGAGTACTGGTGATGTTAGGGTGGGGGAGGGGGGTGAGGGAGTAATGAGGCTCGGTAATGATAGGTTACCACTCTCTGCATCGTTACCTTACTAGACCTACGGGCACGGGAGGCTATCTTTTGTGGTCTCTCTCTCTCTCTCTCTCTCTCCCTCTCTGTCTCTCTGTGTGTGTGTGTCTCTCTCTGTTAAATTGTAATAAACTAAAATAATAACGCCTTCAACAAAATTTAACATACACACACACACACACACACACACACACACACACACACACACACACACACACACACACACACACACACACACACACACACACACACACACACACACATATACTTTCAAAACTCTTTTTAACTTGAGGCTTAAGGATATGTATATAGAAATACAAATGGAATTATAAATAGAATTATGTCGCCTGTTGTATTATGTATTAGATTTTGTCATTTATCACTAAACTTACAGGTTAAGAGCTGTTATCCTTCCTCAGCTCATGTTGCAGGTTAAGAGCTGTTATCCTTCCTCAGCTCATGTTGCAGGCTAAGAGCTGTTATCCTTCCTCAGCTCATGTTGCAGGTTAAGAGCTGTTATCCTTCCTCAGCTCATGTTACAGGCTAAGAGCTGTTATCCTTCCTCAGCTCATGTTACAGGTTAAGAGCTGTTATCCTACCTCAGCTCATGTTACAGGTTAAGAGCTGTTATCCTTCCTCAGCTCATGTAACAGGTTAAGAGCTGTTATCCTTCCTCAGCTCATGTTGCAGGTTAAGAGCTGTTATCCTTCCTCAGCTCATGTTACAGGCTAAGAGCTGTTATCCTTCCTCAGCTCATGTTACAGGTTAAGAGCTGTTATCCTTCCTCAGCTCATGTTACAGGTTAAGAGCTGTTATCCTTCCTCAGCTCATGTAACAGGTTAAGAGCTGTTATCCTTCCTCAGCTCATGTAACAGGTTAAGAGCTGTTATCCTTCCTCAGCTCATGTTACAGGTTAAGAGCTGTTATCCTACCTTAGCTCATGTTACAGGCTAAGAGCTGTTATCCTTCCTCAGCTCATGTTACAGTCTAAGAGCTGTTATCCTTCCTCAGCTCATGTTACAGGTTAAGAGCTGTTATCCTTCCTCAGCTCATGTCAAAGCAAATCCCTATCCAAGGTATACTAAAGTACCGTCCCGCCAGTTGAGGATACCACTCACAAGAGTCGACTGACACCCAGGTACCTTTATACAGCTTGTGTGACGGAAGAAGAAGAAGAAGAAGAAGAAGAAGAAGAAGAAGAAGAAGAAGAAGAAGAAGAAGAAGAAGAAGAAGAAGAAGAAGAAGAAAAAAAAAAAAAAAAAGAGGAAGAAGAAGAAGAAGAAGGATTATCACCTCTAAGGTCGTGAAAATGAGAAAGCTTAGAAAGGAAAATCTTTTCCAGCTGTCGAACATTGAGGACAAGAGGACAGTGTTGAATAACAGCGGAGTTCAGGGAAGGTTTTTGGAAGGCTGTCTTGACAAAGAGTGCAGCTCCTGAGCGTAATGAGCTCTGGCAGGAGGTTGTGAGCGTAATGAGCTCTGGCAGGAGGTTGTGAGCGTAATGAGCTCTGGCAGGAGGTTGTGTGCGCCGTAACTTGTGCTAAGTTCACCAGTAATTATAATAAATTAAAGGAAGCTGGGAAAAAACAAGGGAGTAGCTGTGTGTTGTTAGTTATAAGTAGGTAGTTACTAGATGGTAATTACACACACACACACACACAAACACACACACACACACACCAGCAAGATTGGACCTTGTGTTCACCCTGGGCAGCTCAGACATTGAGGACATCAAGTATGAGAGTCCCTTAGGAGCTAGCGACCACGTGGTTCTGTGCTTTGAATACATAGTAGAGCTGGAAGTGGAGAGAATAACAGGAGTTGAATGGGAAAAGCCTAACTATAAAAGAGGGGACTACATAGGGTTGAAGAACTTCCTGCGGGAGATCCAGTGGGACAGAGAACTGGCAGGAAAGCCAGTAAATGAAATGATGGAATATGTAACAACAAAATGCAAGGAGGCAGTGGAAAGGTTTATTCCCAAGGGCGACAGTAACAACGGGAAGACCAGAACGAGCCCCTGGTTTACCCGACGGTGTAAGGAGGCAAAAACAAAGTGCAATAGAGAATGGAAAAAGTACAGAAGGCAGAGAACACACGAAAATAGGGAGATCAGTCGCAGAGCCAGGAATGAGTACTGTGGGAATGAGGGCTGTGGGAAGACAGCACAGAAGGGAACATCAAGAGGGAATATACCAACAAGTGTTGGATGACATACGAACAACTGAGGAGGAGGTGAAGAAGCTCTTAGTGACCTTGACACCTCAAAGGCGATGGGACCGGACAACATCTCCCCATGGGTCCTTAGAGAAGGAGCAGAGATGCTGTGCGTGCCTCTAACCACAATCTTCAACACATCCCTTGAAACTGGGCAACTACCTGAGAAATGGAAGACAGCTAATGTAGTCCCCATATTTAAGAAAGGAAACAGAAACGAGGCACTAAACTACAGACCTGTGTCTCTGACATGTATTGTGTGCAAAGTCATGGAGAAGATTATCAGGAGGAGAGTGGTCGAACACCTGGAAAGAAACAAGATTATAAATGAAAACCAGCATGGGTTCATGGAAGGCAAATCTTGTATCACAAACCTCCTGGAGTTTTATGACAAGGTAACGGAAGTAAGACACGAGAGAGAGGGGTGGGTAGATTGCGTTTTCCTAGACTGCAGGAAGGCCTTTGACACAGTTCCCCACAAGAGATTAGTGCAGAAGCTGGAGGATCAGGCGCATGTAAAAGGGAGGGCACTGCAATGGATAAGGGAATACCTGACAGGGAGGCAGCAACGAGTCATGGTACGTGAAGAGGTATCACAGTGGGCCCCTGTTACGAGCGGGGTCCCACAGGGGTCAGTTCTAGGACCAGTGCTATTTTTGATATATGTGAACGACATGATGGAAGGAATAGACTCTGAAGTGTCCCTGTTCGCAGATGACGTGAAGTTGATGAGAAGAATTAAATCGGACGAGGATGAGGCAGGACTGCAAAGAGACCTGGACAGGCTGGACATATGGTCCAGTAACTGGCTTCTCGAATTCAATCCAGCCAAATGCAAAGTCATGAAGATTGGGGAGGGGCAAAGAAGACCGCAGACAGAGTATAGGCTAGGTGGACAAAGATTACAGACCTCACTCAGGGAGAAAGACCTTGGGGTGACCATAACACCGAGCACATCACCGGAGGCACACATCAACCAAATAACCGCTGCAGCATACGGGCGCCTGGCAAACCTGAGAATAGCGTTCCGATACCTTAATAAGGAATCGTTCAAGACACTGTACACTGTGTATGTTAGGCCCATACTGGAGTATGCAGCACCAGTCTGGAACCCACACCTGGTCAAGCACGTCAAGAAGTTGGAGAAAGTACAAAGGTTTGCAACAAGGCTAGTCCCAGAGCTCAAGGGAATGTCGTACGAGGAAAGGTTAAGGGAAATCGGACTGACGACACTGGAGGACAGAAGGGTCAGGGGAGACATGATAACGACATACAAGATACTGCGGGGAATAGACAAGGTGGACAGAGATAGGATGTTCCAGAGAGGGGACACAGGGACAAGGGATCACAACTGGAAGCTGAAGACTCAGACGAGTCACAGGGACGTTAGGAAGCATTTCTTCAGTCATAGAGTTGTCAGCAAGTGGAATAGCCTAGCAAGTGAAGTAGTGGAGGCAGGAACCATACATAGTTTTAAGAAGAGGTATGACAAAGCTCAGGAAGCAGAGAGAGGACCCAGTAGCGATCAGTGAAGAGGCGGGGCCAGGAGCTGAGTCTCGACCCCTGCAACCACAATTAGGTGAGTACAATTAGGTGAGTACACACACACACACATACACACACACACACACACACATACACACACACACACACACATACACACACACACACACATACACACACACATACACACACATACACACACACACACACACACACACATACACACACACACACACACACACACACACACACACACACACACACACACACACACACACACACACACACACACACACACACACACACACACACACACACACACACACAGGATGTTCCAGAGATTGGACACAGTAACAAGGGGACACAGTTGGAAGCTGAAGACACAGATGAATCACAGGGATGTTAGGAAGTATTTCTTCAGCCACAGAGTAGTCAGTAAGTGGAATAGTTTGGGAAGCGATGTAGTGGAGGCAGGATCCATACATAGCTTTAAGCAGAGGTATGATAAAGCTCACGGCTCAGGGAGAGTGACCTAGTACCGATCAGTGAAGAGGCGGTGCCAGGAGCTCGGACTCGACCCCCGCAACCTCAACTAGGTGAGTACAACCTCAACTAGGTGAGTACACACACACATACACACACACACACACATACATACACATACACACACACACACACACACACACACATACACACACACACACACACACACACACACACACACACACACACACACACACACACACACACACACACACACACACACTCACACACACGTCTACTATGTAGGCGAAACGTTACGACTACAGATACGTAACTGTTGTACAAGTGTCTTATCAACTTGTCATATTCACATATACAACACACAACTAAAACTATGCGCTAAGTGTCTATAGACACGTACCTTTAACAACTAGTAACTACTATATATCTTGAGGTGACTGGTGTAGAGGGAGAGGTAGATTGTATTGAGCAGTGTAGGTGGACTAGGGCAGCAGGAAAGGCTTAAGGTGATATATAGTAAATTGGGAGAGGCGACATTACCTGGGGAAGTAAGTAGAGCTGTGAGAGGAAGGGAGGGAGGGAGGAAGGGAGGGAAAGAGATAGGAAGGGAGGGAGGAAGGAAGGAAGGAAGGAATGGAAGGAGGAGCAGAAATGACCTAGCAAAGCTTTTCACTCTGGTCTCCTTAGTATGCACCCAGTTGTGTTTGAGAGGGGGTTGAGTCCCGGCTCCTAACCTATAATCTTTCACCTTTATTGATATTTAGCCTTTCGGCCGTGAGAACCAATACTGTATGTGTGTAAGGAGACTTGTACATGTCTCGTCCTGCCCTGGAATCGAACCCAGCTCCTTTAGGCTTCATTTGTTTTCCTGAAGCCAGTTCTAAGACACAGGCTAGACCAACAGAGAACCGACCACATAAAATCAGGTTTCATCTAATGGAGGTTAGGTTCAAAACGTCATCAGTAATACTTCATCAACACCTCACGAAGAGAGGTCATACGAAGCACCATCCCTACCTCCACCTTGCTATGTAAATAGACACATGTCAGGTTCGATGGACCAGCTCTTCTCCTTCAAGAAGATTAATATGTGTGGTACTCTAAGCGAGCAGCAGGCGATTAAACTATCGATCTGGCAGCCAGCTTTCTCAAAAGATATGCGACTCACTGCAGTAGCCGGGAAGTTATCCAGGAGATCGCTCTTGATGTGGTCAGGAATGACTCTGGTGAAACCTCCAGAGAGGGAGATAATTGCAAGGTGGCAGGGTGGCCTTCACTGAGATTGTCACTGGAGGAGGGGACTGCAGAAGGCAGCGGGGGCTACCCTGGTGGTAGCTGATTAGGGTAGTAGGGGCTACCCTGGTGGTGACTGCTGGGAGCAGTAGAACTGTCTTAGCGGGGACTGATGTTTTGTATACACACTCAGGCACTGCTGGTTCATACACACACTCCAGGAGATTCTGATCGCGTGTACACACACGTAAACAAATACGTTTGAGGAGATATGATAACCACAGTACATATCTGTTTACCCTCTTATGTAAAACACTAGACACAACTACTGTGTTAGTGTGTATTCCTTCACTTAATGCTGGTGAGGGCATAATTAAGGGTGTATAATCATCCCTCCCCAGTTATCATACATGTTGTATAAGTTCCAAGCTTGAGCTAGTGTGTTTAAGGTGAGATTCGTACTAGTTATTTATCACAAGGATTTCCATTTTTAATTCTTTATTTGTGTATTTTATTTGCTGTGCTGTTTCCTTCTGACAATATGATTTTTTCTGCTTTACGAGCTGTTATTAAAATTAATTATGAAACGTTAAACCCACGTAGGTTATTTAGTGGAAAGACTGGTGGAGGCTCGACCCTCCGTTTGCTAAATGGGAGACAAATGAGTTTGCTTGCGAGACTTTGTGTCGATTGTCCTTGTTGTTTGTACAGGTTGCATGCGAGACTAAAAGGGCACAACACCGTGACGGGAACAATACACAAATAACCCTTACTAGGGAGACTAAAACTTATAACTACGTTTCGGTCCGACTTGGACCATTAGCTAGACGACTGAAGCTTGTTTCCCATGTCTGGGACCGAGTCGCGGGGGCGATGACCCCCGCGGCCATCTTTCAGATAATCTGAAGTTCTTGTCTGAGTATCGCCACCGCTGCTCGTAATATCTTTTGTCTTTTATATGTATAGTCCTTGTGGCTTAGCGCTTCTTTTTGATTATAATAATTTTATCTTTTACAACTGCGCATCAGTACACGTCTGGCAAGAAACATGGTGAATGTGTTTCCTCTTTTTTTTATCATATGACCTAGTTATACCAGGACTGAGGAACTGACTTCCTAATTACACCCTAATTACTCCCTAATTACTCCCTCATTATGATCATTTTACCAGTGTGATGGAAGTTAGGTTGAGTGGATGAACATACGTATAGTACAGTGAAAAATAAGATAAGAGGACTTGTGAATTTCTGAGCCCCATTATAGAGTGTGGCTATAGAGTGTGGTCATGGAGTGTGGTTATAAAGTGCGGATATAGTGTGGCTAGAGTGTATGGCTATAGAGTGTGGCCACGGAGTGTGGCTATAGAGAGCGGCTATAGTGTGGCCACAGTGTGTGGCTATAGAGTATGGCCACGGAATGTGGCTACAAAATGTGACTATAGTGTGGCTACAGAGTGTGGCTAGAGTGTAGCCACAGAGTGTGGCATACTATCCATTACTTAGGGATGGATTAATAAAATATGCCAGAGCGGAGGTTGTGAGCAGCCAGACATGGGACTGACGGGGCGCTGCCTCCCTGGGAGACCACCGGTGTGTCCAGGGAAAAAAATGTGCACATTCTTACAGCAGACAATAAAAATATGTGCTAGGTATAAAAACAATCATAAATTAAAAAAAATATACTAAGTCTTTCCATCGTGTTTCTTATCAAGTTAAAATCTTTGATTTACCAAGATTTCAACATTTATTCTTTTTTTTCTTTTTAAGCATTTTCCGGACTTTTTAAAACTAGTGATATATTTGACTGAAAAATATATTATTATAATTTTATTATTATTATTATTATTATTATTATTATTATTATTATTATTATTATTATTATTATTATTATTCTTATTATTCTTCTTCTTCTTCTTCTTCTTCTTCTTCTTCTTCTTCTTCTTCTTCTTCTTCTTCTTCTTCTTCTTCTTCTTCTTATTATTATTATTATTATTATTATTATTATTATTATTATTATTATTATTATCATTATTATTATTATTATTATTATTATTATTATTATTATTATTATTATTATTATTATTATTATTATTATTGTGCTAATGAACGAGCTTCGACGGAGGGAATTTATTATTATATTCTTGAAGAAGTGCTAAATCGGTAAGGGTCATATAGAAATTAGGGAATGGGGGGGGTATAAGGTTTTTATCTGAGGAATGAAAGTATAGCTCCAGTTCCTCGGACAATGAGCCCTTCACCGGCATCAAAGCGCCATCCTTGAAGAAGTAGAGGCAAGAAAATATTAGGTAGGGAGGTGTGGATAGTTGCCTGAACATACCTCACCTTCCTGCGTGAACCTCTCCACCTCCCCTTGTGTCACCCATTCACCGGAGGGGCTGGGTTTCCAGGGGTGGGTTTAGGGGGATATGCTATGGGGGAAAGAGGGCGTTCCCGGTCCCCTTGATGAATATCGGAGCGTTTTTCACCGTCTATGGACAGGCTGGACGTTCTTAGGGTGAGGCTGGTCTGCGGACACGCCCAGATTAGTGGACACCTCCGAAGGGGTTTTTTCATGATGGCATTGCTAACGTGGTTCCATTTGTTGCGACGCTGCCCAAGTGATGCCCCGCGATGCCCCGCAATGCCAAAATTGATGGTTTGGAAGCCTCGAAATTGCTGCTTCATGATTGCGTGTTTGTCTTGTTTTTTTTTTTCACTTACGCTGTGGAACAGAACAGTTGAGAGTTAATTCCTGAGCTGTGATACAGCAGAAGCCTGACACTACGACCGTGTGACGCTGTTTTTGTGATGCTGGGTGACGCTGTTTTTGTAATACTGTGACCTGTGTTTGGGAAGCTGTCTCTGACACTGTGTGTGTGTGTGTGTGTGTGACGCTGTTACTTGAGAGTTAATACCAGCGCTGTGATACAGCAGAAGTCTGACACCGCGAGTGTGTGACGCTGCGTGACGCTGCGCGCGAGCTACCCCTCGTACCTCTTAAGTCATGGCTGAGACAGGAGTCCATTACCGTAACAATAGTCTGGCTAGCTGGGAACCCCCCCTCTCTAGTGCCGCCCTCCTCACCATCTCACCCTCCTACTCGTCCCTTCCACGTCTCTTGGACGACACACACTGAATTTCTTACGCATCTGTCAGTGTCTCCTCCGGGTCGACATTTGCCAAGCGCGACGCCATTCTTCACGACCTTCTACCGCCATTGGTGTTGTCTCCTGGAAGGCGCGGCCGGGAGGGGGTCTTGTAAGGCCTCTAATCACCTCTCTCCCGCTCCACGCCCTGGAAACCCTCAAATGGTTGTCATCTAGCAAGGCAAAAACAGTTTTATGAAGTTACGATGGAAGGAATTCAATGGAATATCAAATATTTAGATTTTGTCATTGAAATGGCTGATTTGTTGGGCGTCTCATATCTATCCTGTGGACGGTGGTGGTTTGTTTACAGTGATCCCATATCTATCCTGTGGACGGTAGATTATATTTTATCATGCACCCCGCGTCCATCCTATGGATGGTAGTGGCTACTTTATTGTACACCCATTATCCATCCTGTGAAGAATAGCACAAGAACATATATATACATAAAAGACCTGCTGCTAGAAAATAAAAGTATTTATTCATGTGAGGAGAGGAATGCTCAAATAGATGTCTTCCAGCAGGACAAAAGAACGAAATAAGGTTGTGGTGGTGGTGATGGTTGTTGTGGTGGTGGTGATGGTTGTTGTGGTGGTGGTGGTTATAGTGGTGGTGGTTGTGGTGGTTGTGGTGGTGGTGGGGGAAGTGTAATGGAGTTGAAACTACTGTCCTCTAGCAAGCTAAAACAAAAATCCTACCAAGGTTGTGTGAGGTGGTTCCTGCGGATGAGTGATGATGGTCATCTTGCAGCGGGTGACAGCCGCATCTGGACTCTGCCTCATTTCTGCTGCCTCCTAATGGTCATGTGCTGATGGATGCACATTCAGGCCTCCATATAAATGTGGCAGGCTTTGTGTCGCGTCCTGGAGAGGCGGCTAGTTGCCATGCACGGTACACACGCACACACACACACACACACACACACACACGGGGCCAGGAGCTTGGACTCGACCCCTGCAACCTCAACTAGGTGAGTACACACACACACACGCACACAGACACACACACACACACACACATCTCTCCTTCCCTATCATCAGTTATCTTCCCCAAATTCCTCTTCCTTCCCCACCTCCCCTTCGTCCCCCCCTCATGATCGTGAACTCCTAGTCTGTGTGAATGTTCGCCACTCAAGCCGTATTTACATAGGTTAGCGTGGGCGGTGCAGAGCCCCCGGCTACCGCCCTCTCACCTCTGCTCTCTGCTCTCTCTGGCGTATAGATTAGAGGCCAAACCCGCCATGTTAAGAGGATCGACCACGTCTTCCAGGAACGAGACATTCAAACATCTTCGGTCTTCAGTGAGGTTACGAGAACCATTAGAAATTGACAAACTGTTCACTCTCTTTCTCTCTCTTTCTCAACTTGAAGACTTCTCTAGGCTACAGATGTGGTCAGGAAACTGGACTTTGGAGTTCAACCCCATCAGGTACAATGTAAAGAAACTGGAATAGCGAGAATGGGAGAACGACGACAGCATACTGACACCTCTCACCTCAAGCTTGCAAAAAAAAAAAAAAATAGTGTCAAGGTATTTATGAAATTCGCACAAACAATGATTGTTTGTAAAACATTTAAACAACTCTCTATCAAACCACATTAACCGCGCACACAGCTGGTGCTCAATCAGCTGGTGCTCAATCAGCTGGTGCTCAATCAGCTGGTGTAGCACTCTCTTAGCTCAACACAAACCGAAACTGAGGATTAAGACACATGCAACAGTTGGGTATCGTTACTGATGAAACGTTTCACCTACACAGTAGACTTCTTCAGTCAAATGCAAAGGCAACAGTATTTGAAGTGGTCAGTCTCTCTTAATCTTTAACTTGTCGGTATTTTATACTATTTTCAACAAAAGGAAGTTAATTTTCTTTTCAAAAGCAAATTGTCGCAACAACAGTCTTCTATACGATAGTTATATAGTATATATATATATATAAATATATATATATATATATATATATATATATATATATATATATATATATATATATATATATATATATATATATATATATCTATATATATATATACACACACACACACACACACACACACATATATATATATATATATATATATATATATATATATATATATATATATATATATATATATATATATATATATATATATATATATATATATATATATATATATATATATATAACGACTGACTGATTGTTTTGTATAAGATTAATGATAAGTATTTAAGAACGCTGTAGTAGGTTTAATAGTCCACACTGGGTAGGTCTCACTCAACTCCAACTCTTCTTATATATTTTTCAAGCCTACACAGTCATGTGTGTGTACGAACAAGCGAACACATCATTGGTCGGTAATATCTTAGAAAGAGTTCTTAAAATGGGCTATCAGGTAGTGGTTACCTGCTGGGTCGGATGTGCGACCCCTGCTGTGAGCTCTTGATGTGAGCTCCTGGTCTTCACTTTTGAGCTCCTGCTGTGAACTGCTGGTGTCCGGCCAAGAGCTCCTGCTGTTTCATGTGAGCTCTTGCTGTGAGCTGCTGGTGTTCGCTGTGAGCGCCTGCTGTTTGCTGTGAGTCAAGGTGTGACTTAGAAGTACTTAATGTGTGTGTGTTTGTACTACATTATATGTGGTTGCAGGGGTGTGTAAATATACATA